>NW_022103912.1:5885169-5904874 GCF_000313985.2 Echinops telfairi | reverse complement strand
GTTGGTGACCTGGCTGGCAGTTGGTGACCTGCCTTCTGATTGGCTGGTGTGCTGACATAGCCTAGCTCTCTCATAAATAAAGGAAGATCTGGCAGCAGACAGGCCTGGAAGGACTGCTAGTCTCTCACGGCAGTGAGTTGAATTGAGTCATTTGTAGTGCTTTATAATTTAACTGTTTCTTTCTTGTATTATATATTTATCTGTATATGATTTAATAGTTCATTTCTTGTTATATATCTAATTATCTTTATAAATAAATATATTGCATTATCAGCAATTTGGTTTTATCTCTCTAGAGAACCCTGTCTAACACAATGTCAAATTACTTTTATTAGTCGAACATTACATGTAATTCTCATATATAATTTATAGTGTTTCTATAGGTACCGCTGCGCTTGTGAAAATGATCCTCAGAGCTTTCCAGACTCAGACATGCAGCACAAAGTATTTTCTTTTTCGTCTTGGAAATATGGCTTTTGAGGGCAAATATTACTGGATTATAATTTCCACACTATCACTTCTTTAAGCCTATGTATGATGTGAAGCTAATAATCTTATTTCATTGGGAATATAGAAGGATTTAATATCAAAGTGTATATACGCCTCACAAAAAAAGAATTTCATTTTAAAAATGACTGAGAATTCAGAGTAGTAGTAAGGAAACTGGGTTCTTGAGTTATAGGTTCTCGTGCACTGGTAAGCAGCAGAGAACGACAGAAGCACTTGAACTTACACATTACAATCCATAGCTACATATCAAGTCATGCATTACCTAGAGTCAATGTTCTCATTAGTTGTCCTTGAGTTGATTATGACACAGGACCAGTGGTGTGAGTGGCGAAACAGGGAGGGTAAAGGGAGAGTGGGTAGGAAAGAGGGAACCGATTACAAGGAACTACATGTGACCTCCTCCCTGGGGGACAGACAACCGAAAAGTGCGTGAAGGGAGACGTCGGACAGGGCAAGATATGACAAAATACCAATTTATAAAGTATCAAGGGCTCATGAGGGAGGGGGGAGCGGGGAGGGAGGGGAAAAATGAGGACCTGATGTGGGGGTTTAAGTGGAGAGAAAATGTTTTGAGAATGATGTACAAATGCGCTTTACACAATTGATGTGTGTATGGATTGCGATAACAGTTGTATAAGCCCCTAATAAAATGTTTTTTAAAAAGTGATTATGGATTTTAATCTTATTGTCTGCATGTTAAAGAACCCATTGCATGAAATAGCATCTCCTTCAATTAAATAGGAAGACTGCAATTTACGTAATTAAGTACTCCACCATGTCTTTACTATGTATCTAGTATTGTTCCAGGATGAAGTGCCGAGAAGCTAAGATTGGGTGGATATGAGCATGTCACACTGACCATAGTTATCAATTCTATGAAAAAAATTCTTGAAAAATTTGCTTATGTACATGTCTAATTCAGTTCCCACATAATAACACAGGCATCATATTTTATTGGATTCTTGTGAGGGTTGAAATCATATGGAAAAGTAAATTAGTAATAGCATCATGAACTAGACAATAATTTAGAAGTTAATGGTTGAGTTAGTTAATTATGCCAACCTAACCAATAAACACATTTGGGGCTAATTGAAAGGCGGAGGGATAAATGTGAGCCTTGCCTTTCTAGTTCTCGGGTCTCTTGTTTTGTGATGGTTGCACCGGGTGCAGCTGCCTTAGCAGTTCCCTGCTTCAGCTGGCAAGATTGACTTCCTACAAGACATCCCCAAGGAGAAGCCACATGGACCTATCCCGATGCAGCCCTGGATGCTGGAGCAGCCGTGTGAAGACCCCTGCTAGTGCTGAGATGCTTATTCGTTCACTGACTCAGCTTTCCTCCTGCAGTTGGTGTCATTGCCTCTGTTTTGTGAGGTGGAGGACTTTGTGGACCGGTGTTGGGTTAATGGGTTAATATTGGACTTGTGGGGCTTGGGCAGCATTGGGTTGGGATGTTTTCGTGATGCACATTTTCTTTACATAAAACTCTCTTATACATGAGTTGCTGTGGATTTGTTTCTCCAAAGTACCTAGACTAATACAATGATTATGCACACAAATTGTTGTTGTTGTTAGCGACCATACCTACAACACAACGAAACATCGCATGGCCCTCTACAGTCTCACAATTGTTCTGAAGTCTGAGTCCACACTTGCAGCCACTGTGTCCATCCATCTCCTCCAGGGCCTTCTTCTTTTTTTTGTTTGCCATCCCTCCACTTTACCAAATAGGATGTCCTTCTCCAAGGACTGGTCTGTCCTGACAACACGTCCATAGCACACGAGAGGAAGTCTCCTCATCCTTGCCTCTAAGGGACATTCTGGTTGTACTTCTTTTAAGACAGTTCTGCTCTTTGGGCGGTCCATGGATCTTTTAATGTTCTTCACCAATCTCATCATTGAAAAGCACAGATCAGGCTTTCTTATTGAATGTCCAATTTTCACATGCAAGGAAACAATTGAAAGCACCATGGCTTGTGTCAGATACCCTTTGATCATCAAAGTAACCTCCTTGCTTTTCGACACTCTACAGAGAGCCTGTGCAGCAAATTTACATCGTGCAATGTGTTGTTTGATCTCTATATTGAGGCTTCCATGAGTATTGATTTTAGCTCCAAGCAAGATGAAATATTTGACAACTTGAATCTTTTCTTCATTCATCATGATGCTACCCGTTGGTCCACTTGTGAGGATTTTTATTTTCGTTGTAATTGAGTTGTACTTTACACGGAGGCTGTTACCCTTATCTTCTTCAGCAAGTGCTTCAAGTTCTCCTCGCCTTCAGCAAACAATATTGTGTCATCTGCATAGCGCAGATTGTTAACAAGTCTTTCTCCAATCCTGACGTCACAACCTTCTTCACAATCCGCACACACATTAAGTACACAGTAAATCTAAAGTATGTTGCACCATTAATTGATGTACGTGGTAGGTAAAGAATATTTTTCTAGGAATGGTTTAAAAATATGTACATATGAGATTTAACCTAAGCAAAATTTTGATCTGTTAATATGTTCAAAGACCTTGTAAGTTATTTTTAAAATGTTAGTATGCATAAAACTATTTTTTAAATATTACTTTAATTTTATAAAATATTTTAAACTACAGCTTCAGATCTATATTAAATATTGGATATAAATAATTTACCCAATTCTTTTTATGAAATGCTTAGGTTGCTTTCAAGTGGTTTTTACTGTTATAAGTTACTATTCCATTAACATTAAGTGTGTATAAGTGTAGATAAACATTTGTTGATTATATGTTGATTTGTTAACTGGAGAATTTGGGGATTCAATTATAAGAATGTTATTGATGATTCTGAAATACATTTCTAAACTTCCCTTCAAGAGAAATAAATTAGTTTTACAAAAATACCTTAAAATTAACTTCCATAACCTTGATAATGTTTATAATTAATTTACAATTTAAGCTAAAAATATTAGTCATGTAAAATATAAACACTGAATATGCATAAAATATCATTCTACAGTAGTTGCAGCAGTATATTAATAGGGTGCTCCCAGAGATTCAGGCTGGATTCAGCTATGGACATGGAACAAAGATATCATTAGATGGATCTTGGCTGATTACAGAGAACACCGGAAAGATATTTCCTTGTGCTTTATTAATAATGCACAGCATCTTTCTGTGTGGGTCATAACAAGCTATAGAAAGTCTTGATAAGAATGGGAATAGGGAAACACTTCATTGCACTCATGCACCAAACTTGTACGTGGATCAAGAGGACAAAAATGTGCGTCAACGGGACACAAATACTGCGTGGTTTAAAATCAGTAACCTCTCACCATGCTTATTCATTCCGTTGGCTGGGTAAATAATTAGAGAAGCTGGATTATATGAAGAAGAATGCAGCATCATGATTAGAGGAAGGCTTATTAACCTTCTGTATTTCAAAAATGTATTTGGGATTTATTTTGTGTTTAGCATAAATGGTTTGCACTCAAATACTAACCTAAATGTTGGCACAGAAGAAACGACTGGCAATCCACTTCGGTAAAACTACAATCAGGAACACCCTCTGAAAAACCACTTAACACATGGGGTTGCCATGCGTCAGAATACAATCAAAAGTAATGAGTTTGGTTTGGTTTTTACTACGAAATACAGCCTAGTGGAAAATGTTTGTATAGTTACAGTATTTGTTGATGGTTCAAGTGTCATTGCACTTGCTACTAAACATTTAAGTTCCCGGAGTTTCCATTTATTGAGTTAAGATTGTTTTTAGATACAGTTTATTTTGTACCTCTTCATAGCAAAAATGAAGCACCATCAGTATTGGCTGCTGGTTAAATTACTTTTGTAAATACCTCTATTTACCCTTATGAAATGCTTCATGCTTTTCATGCATGTTTTCCTTTTACCCAGAAGCTTTCAAAGAATAAACTTGTCTATTTCACACTTATTATGTAAAAATGGAGCCCCGCTGGCACAGTGGACTAAGCCTTTTTCTATTATCATGAGGTTGGAATTCCACTCACTGCAATCCTCAAGAGTACTTCTATATTCTGTCCTGCAAGGTCATGATGAGTTCCAATTGACTTGAAGACATTGACTATGCAAAGAAGACATAACCAGAAGAGTGATAAGATGTTTTCTAAGTTGAGAGACCCTTTCTCAGGAATATTTGTTGTTCATCTGTGTTGATTAGCAGAAGCATGGATTCGCCAAACTCTCTGGTTTATTTAAGAGTGTGGTAGGTCAGGATGGCTAGAGAAACAAGTCTAGTGAAACTCATACGTTTAAGAAACAGCTTTATATCAAGAAGTAATTATGCATCAATAAAACATGCCAGCCCAGTGCAAATCACTTCCATAAATCTCTCTTCAGACTCACACAGCCACATGCCATGAAGCAGAATTCAGGAAGATCACAGGCCCATAGGTGCAAAATCTGTGGATCCGATGACTCTGGAAGCAGCTTCAGGGCTCTGGCAGGTCTCAGAGTGGCTCCCCAGTAGGAAGGTGCAGGCAAAGAAAGGGAGGGAGGTTCCCAGGACCCCCATTACAGGAAGGCCACGTCTATAAGGAGGCACCATTAGGCTGCAGCCCGATGGACAGGCTAGACTCCAATCATTTTTATATATCTTCAATATATATATATATCTATATATATATCTTCAAGTTGGCTTGAAATTATGTCACTACCTCAAGAGTATTAACAAACCCTGATAAATTTGTCTGGATCCTTTCATCTTTAGATAATTTTTTTTTTATGTAGAAAAACTCATGTCAAGGAAGGTTTTTTTAAAAAAATATATAAATACCAATGATAATTGATTTTGACAAATTGGGGTGGATATATATATATGTATATGGTTTAATACATATGTACCTTTGAATTACATATGTATATATGCACATAAATGTATATGTTCCAGGAAAAATTTCTTTTTTTTTCAATTTCATTTTCACCAACTTTTGGAATCTTCCTTGTGTGTGTATATGTATATATATATATATATATATATATATATACACACATATATATGTGTGTGTGTGGGTATACACACTAGGGTCTCAGAAGTGTAAGCAATTCTATTTTTAATCCATTTGTTACCAACTTTTTGAAATTCCCTCATGTACATGCATATATATATGTGTGTGTATGTATATATATATATGAATAGATACCATGTATATTATATGTGCAACTAATTTTACTCAGAGGTATGATCCTTCAGATATTGAGTTTAATTATTAACTCCCCTATCTATATAGAAGCAAGAAATCTTGGTGTCCAGTATATACAGTATGGACAGTAAGTGTTGGACTACTAACTACAAGTTTGGAAGTTCAAACTCATATGCTGATGTATATGTATATATGAAGGGAATTTTAAAAGTTTGTGGAGAAATTTCATTATCTTTTAAGTTTGTTTGTCATAAATTTTTTGCATGATTTTTTTTCACTGCCATTGTCAATTTTAACTCATAGTAATCATATAGGACAGCATAGAACTGCCTCTATGGGTTTCCAAGGCTATAAATCTTTATGGGAACAAAAAACGTTTTTGTTCTCCCACAGAGAATCTGGTGGATTTGAACTTTTGGCCTTGTGCTTAGCAGCCCAGCTGGTAACTCACTACACCAGGAGGGCTCCTTATGCAACATATAGATCATATTATATGACACTGACCCATTCTCATAAAAGAAAATAAGGTTTATTTTTAATATAAATATATATATATATATATTTACTCTCCTAAAAGTCTGTGATTTAATTGATTTGTTTTTTAATCAGAGAATGTTATACCCTAGCTTCGTGTCAAAGGTTAGATTTGACCAGTGTCTCTTGGCTTCTTGCTGGCTTTGTTTCACTGATTACCTGTACCTTTGCACTATCCTAGAAAATGATGAATATATTCTGCTCCATCGATTCATTGTTTTAAAAATTCTCTTTATGAATTAAAAAAAATCTTGATGTTACTCAGATATTCATCAGTTCCCACCAAAAATATTCATTATATAATCCAGATTGTAATGAATATAAGATTTTTGTTAAATAAAATTTATCTTGATAAATATCAAACAACCCAACATCTAATAATTTGTATGAAAGTAATTGAAAATAGTTATCTTAAATAAATCATTTATAAGGAAATAATGACCACATATCTTATGCACTGATTAAATTTCAAAAGATGTTTATATATCACCTATAATTGCATCATGATAATTAAATATGAGATTTACCTAATTTCTATGTAATTTATAATCTTATGAATGGTGTAAAGTGAAAAATATTGATTAAATAGGAAATATTTAGGCAATGTAAATAATATAAAGTAATAATATGAAACAATAATGCTATAAAATTCTAACAAACTGTTTTATTCTCCTATATTTGTGGTTGTAGTAGACCAAAGCAAACCTTGCTCTTAGGCTGAGATGACTTGAGTTGACTAAACTGGTGGTTCCTTGTCTTCCAGGACTTTGAACTTCTAGCAGAAGAGCAATGCCTCAGAGTGGGAGATTTTGAAGGAAGGCTAAATAAGTAAACTAGTCCAGCAACCCAGAGTGCTATGGTTTGAAGATCTCAGAACAGAAGTGAGATTTATGAAGTGAGTAACATGGAATGGAAAAACTCCTCCATTGTATGTCAAAAGGGATTCTAAATATATTTAGGAAGATGTCAACTTTATGCCATTTCTCGTTGTCCTTACACAGGGACCCTTCGTGGCATATGGTTACACATTAGACTGCTAACTGCTAAGTCAGCAGTTCCAACCCACCAGCAGCTCTGAGGGAGAAAGAGGAGGCTTTCTAGCCCTTAAAGAATGACAATCTTGGAAACCCACAGGGAGGTTCACCCAGTTCTGTATGGTCACTATTAACCGCAACGGACTTGATGGCAGCGAGTTTGGTGTTCCTTTTGTGTTGTTGTTTTTTTCTCTCTTACATCACGAGGACTAAGAAATACAGTTGACTGACAGCGTGAATATGAATAGTCTTCATTATACCTGTATATCTCTCTAAGGTCCGCTCCTTCCCAGGGAGTCACCACTTAAATGAGGCTTCCTATCATTTTCTAGAAGCCACCATTTAACACGACTGTCATCTTATTGGAGTAAGACCAAAACACAATGGACGCTTCTTTTGACACAATAAGCTTGGATAGTTGTGTGGCATGAGAATTCTTTACGATGAGTTATAATCGTCTTCTTTTATCTTTCTACTTGTGTTCAGAAAGCATCTCATCCTTTTGTACTGATAGACTCGGGGTTAGGACACTGCACTCTCTCCTGTTTCCTTTGAGATTTTTGTCTTTAATTTTCCTCTTCGTCATCTTTACTGCTTAAATTCTATTTTGTGGCAAACCTGTGAATCAATATTTCATCCAGAACTTCAAGTCTTGTTTAATTTTTTAAGACTCCGTTCTTTTAGGTTTCTTTAAGGACAATTCTTTTAAGTATCGATTAGCCAAAAAATAGCTCACTTGGATATTTTGTGGCAATTCAGTTCTTGACTTAGTCTTCAAAAATGAATGGATAAATTTTTTAAAGTGTATGTCCTAGAGTACGAGTCACACATTTTCCCATGCACCCACCACGTGGAGAAGGCAAATTTAGAAGAGAGAGCAAAGAGCTATGGAGTAAAACCTTCTTCGACAGCAAAAAATTAAAGACAAATAGCTCAAATAGCCTTAGAGCTTCAGCCACATGGAACAAAAAGGAGAAAAAAGAATGGGTGCAATGAGGAGTGTCATGAATTTTACAAACATGCCCCAAACAGAAAGTCATACAACAAGAAAAATTTAAACCTTAAAAAAAAAATCCCCAAAGGACAACTCTCTTGAAAGAATAAATGTGATTGATATTTGTTGCACTGGAAGTTCTTGTCCTCATGTCACCAGATTGTTGGAGATCATTGAAATTCATGCATTTAGTTTTTGCCACAGCAATACCCTAACAAACCTTACATAAACAGAGACAAGCCTGTACACTACTGTACTGTGTTAGTCTGGGTACTTTAGAGAAACAAATCCACAGAAATTCTTATGTATAAGAGAGAGTTTTATATAAAGGGTCAGTGCACATCAAGAAAACATCCCAACCCAGTGCTGCCCAAGCCCACAAGTCCAACATTAACCCTTATGTACAACACCATCCACAAAGTCCTCCTCCACCTCACAAAACACACACAATGACACCGACTGCAGGAGAAAAGCCGAGTCAGTGAACATGTAAGCATCTCAGCGCTGGCAAGGGTCTCCACACAGCTGCTCCACCACCCAGGGCTGCATCAGGGGAGATCCATGTGGCTTCTCCTTGTGGATGTCTTGCAGGAAGTGAGCCATGCCATGTGAAGCAGGGACCTGCTAAGGCAGCTGCACCCTGGTGCAACCATCACAAAGCAAGAGACCTGAGAACTAGAAAGGCGAGGCTCACTGAGCCATTTATCCCTCCACCCTTCAGTGAACCCCACATGTGTTTATGGACCAGGTTGGCACAATAAATTAACTAGCTCATGTACATTGTACACTAACTAAAATGTTCTGTGTTCTTTTGGAATGACATTGGTATAGTAATGCAACAGAACTGGTGAGAGTGAGAAGTATTGGAAGGTACCTCTTGGATATCATTTCCTTCCCATGCTGCTCTGACTAGGTACATAATCAACACAAGGGCCATTCTCACTTTTCTCCATAGGCACTCCAACATTTCCTTTGTCTTTTGAAGCTGGCACTAGACAGAGTATTATGAGCAATGTTGCTGTTTTTGTTGTCAGTTGCCATCGACTCCATTCCGAGACAGCAATTCTTTGTACAACAGAACAAAACATGGCCTGGTTGAATTTAGATGTTGAATATAATGTTGTTATAAACACATTATGCATAGTGAAAGGCTGGAATAATTGTGTTCTATTTGTGATGGATGTACTGTCTAATGAAGCAATGAACCTACTGCAATTTAAATGATATTTGCACACAAAATAACAAAAGAGGAAGCAAAAGACATTTAGAAAGGGTTGAATTAAAAGCCCCAAAGAGCAGATGTTTAATCATTCAAATATAAACCTTATTTTTGAGGGTTTCTTATAAAGTAGTAAATTGGGTTGCAAAGACTAAATAACTATATACAATTATGAGACATTAGTGAATCAAAGATGTTTGCCTGTGCATTTTGGATAAATCTGTTGCAAAGGTGGTTGGTCAAATACCAATTAACTCTGATACTCTATCTCCATATGTTAAGGAACTGATTAATGGAATGGAAGATAGCGCTTAGAACACAGAACAGGCCTTCTTTATTTCAATTTAACAAATGCCTAGATATTGTTAAGTCCACAGTTCTTTGAACAAGAAGTTGATAAGAATGAGGACTTATTTTCCTCAGCTCCATTAACAACAAATATAAAAAAAGATATAATGTTTAGTTAATACATTGTGTTGAACCCCAGCTCTGATGAGTCATTCACAAAGACAGAAAAACATAGTGTCACTATGCAGTGTATCGATTTTCTATTTCTGTATGCCAAATTATTCCAAAACCTAGCAGCTTAAAAAAAGAAACGTTTATCTTCTCATAGTCTCCATGGTTCAATAATTTGAGGATCTTTCAGGTAGGTAACTGTGACACAAGATATCTCATGATGTTGTAATCAAGCCAGTTGCGTGGTCTGCGGGCCATTGGGATTCCAAGATCAGCTTCTAGTGTCACACAAAGCTAATGTGAGTGAGTCTTTGGTGTTTCACAAGCTAGTAGCTGGAGAAAAGGCCTTGGGTAGTGGAAATGGTGAACGCACCTTGCTGCTAACCTAAAGATTGGCAATTTGAGTCCAGCCAGCCAGAGACACCTTGGGAGGAAGGTCTATATATCCAGGTGAGCAAAATGAGCCATTGAAATTCTATAGACCATATTTCTCCTTTGAAACACATGGGGGTCCCTGTTAGTCATCATGTCAACGTAACAACAATTGGTTCATGGGAAGAGCGTTCAGTCCCTTTCCTTGAGGCCTCTTCAAAGGCTGGTACGGCATTCCTTCCCCCAGTGAGCTAGAGTGCATCCTATCAAGCCAGTCCATCGTTCATACAGCCCCAACTGAAAGTGATATGCCATTGTACCTGTCCTATGCAGTTGATCACCTAGACCCGGGATGCGCACACTTTTTCAGTATGCAAGCTACTTATGAAATGATCAAGTCAAAATGATCTACCAACTACAAAAATGCAAAACATAGATTTATATTTATTTATGACACTTCTTCATAAATGCATTGAAAATTATTTATATGTACAATGTATCTTTTTGTACCTTGCATAACCGCATGAGTCCATATTGCACAACACAACACAATTAACTATGTGCAATTTTGTCATGACCAGAGTTTACTCTGATGACGTGCACTGAATGGAATGAGCCAGGGATGCACAGTCCGGACAGTAGCTGCTGACAGCCAGCCTCAAGCGCACGTCCAACTGATCATCAGCCATGGTGGAACGGTACTTGAACTTAATGATCTTTGTGTGGGAAAAGGCTGACTCACACAAATAAGTAGAGCCGAATAAGGCAGTCAAGGAAGTAGCACATTTTCTCATGTTTGGGTACTTTCCCTCTGCGAGTAAGTTCCAGAACTGTTCATGCGCTCTGGACTTCAGCTGAATGTCAGCTTGTAGTATCAAAATCTCCCATTCCGTGTGAAAATCATACGCTTTTGTCTTCTTACATGGTCCAGCTCCCCCACTTATTTTAATATCCTTTCTTATGTTTAAGAGGAAAAAACCCAATGTCTAAAAATTGGCAATAACTTAGCTTGTCAGTTTTGCTGCACTTAGCACAGTTGTTTGCGCATATATTTGACACCTAAGATTGTATCTGATTGGCTGCACTGTACATCAATTAAGGGACAGGGTTGATGATGGGCTTACGTCTATTTTTTTAACACCATGCGATCTACCCACACTACAGTTGCGATCGATTGGTAGATCGCGATCGCCGTATTAAGCACCCTGATAAAGACCAATTCTGTGACAATGGAGAAGGAAACTATAGAAACTGACAATAGTAGGAGGTGAGGATTATAGGGGGACCGTTTTGGAAGCTGTTATTACAGCCAAATTGGGACACTTCGGCTAAGTGTACATCAACTTAATGCTTCTTTGAGGAAGCATTATTAGAAAACCTGAATAAATAAGAAAAAAACAAAACAAGTCAGCCATATAAAAACGTGTTAGTTGTGAATCATCTGAAGGACACACATCAATTTAAAATTCTTCTCTTTATTATATAGAAATATGCGCATTAATCATAATACATTTATTTTATATTGAGGTATGCTGGTTAATAAAGATACGTGGTTTTGAATATTGGAATTATGGAACAAACTCTTTTCTATAAGTGTTACTGGTAGGTAAGGCTTGACTCTAACTTCAACATTTAAAAAATACCCCTTGGACAGCTACATTGGATTATCGTCAGTATTTTTAATGATTCTATATTTCTATAGAAATAAAGAATTGATACATTTTTCAATGGCATATATGATCAAGTAGGGAGCCAAAACGTAACAAAAGACGTTTATATATATTATTCATGTATTTCATCGTATAAGAGCCAGGGGCATTCCCGAAGCTAATCTTGATAAAGCACACTTGTAAAACTATTCGACCAGCTTTGCTGCTGTCGAGTCTATTTACTCTTTAATTCCCTCATTCTATTTAGGTGAAGGTTACATAGCAGAGCAGGAATTTGAAATTCAATAATTTATACGCGTTTCTTTCAACTCATCCATTCCAGCCCCCCTGGAAATATGTTCAGCAATTGATGTTTTTAGAATCAGATAGCCAGACCTTTCTTGTGAAGACCGCTCCCCGCCCCCCGCCACCTCACCCCCGCCCTGCTCCCCACCAATCCCCAACCATGACAGTAGGAGTGAATCCAGACATCATACCATTCCATAGATGAATCACATCAAGCAGTATTGTACAATTGCTCCCCAAATCAATTTCAAAATCTGCCTTCTTAAACTTCTTGATATCAGCTCTCCCTACCCCCTTCTTCCACCCAGGAATCCTTGAGTGAGTTTAAGTCACCATCCCTTCAGTTAGAAGTTAAAAATGTTAACCATTTTCACCACACACCTTACAATTGTGATAGTACATTCTGAATTTTAGTTTTATCAAGAAAAGATCCTTATAGAGAAAGTATATGATCAAAATCTATTTATGACCTTCAAAATCAATTTTTTTAAATCATTTTATTAGGGGCTCATACAACTCTTATCACAATCCATGCGCACATCAATTGTGTACAGCGCATTTGTACATTCATTGCCCTCATCATTCTCAAAACATTTTCTCTCCAATTAAACCCCCTGCATTAGGTCCTCATTTTCCCCTCCCTCCCCACCCCCTCTCCCTCATGAGCCCTTGTTAGTTTATAAATTGTTATTTTGTCATATCTTGCCCTGTCCGACGTCTCCCTTCACCCACTTTTCTGTTGTCCGTCCCCCAGGGAGGAGGTCACATATAGTTCCTTGTAATCAGTTCCCTCTTTCCTACCTACTCTCCCTCAATCCTCCCTGTTTCGCCTCTAACACCACTGGTCCTGTAGGGCTCATCCGCCCTGGATTCCCTGTATTTTCAGTTCCTACCTGTACCAGTGTACATCCTCTGGTATAGCCAGACTTGCAAGGTCGGATTCGAGTCATGGTAGTGGGAGCGGGGAGGAAACATTTAGGAACTAGAGGAAAATTGTATTTTTCATCGTTGCTACATCGCACTCTGACTGGCTCATCTCCTCCCTGAGACCCGTCTGCAAGGGGATTTCCAGTGGCCTACTAATGGGCTTTGGGTCTCCACTCCGCACTGGCCCCATCATTCACTATCATAAGATGTTTTGTTCTGATGATGCCTTATACCTGTCAAAGATCAATTTAAATCTAATTTTAGAAGTTAAAATGTGGGCAATACAAATTAATAAAAGACTGATAACAAGTTATAATGAGAACAGAGTACCACTCATTCCATTTAGTATGTTTAAAAGTTTAAAAAATAACTTGAACATATTAAACATTCATTAAAATTTCTTCAGATATATCAACATCATTGCAAGTCTAGAAATTTACGATTCGTTTCACCAAAACAAACATTCAAGTGGTTTAGGTCGTTATTTATTGTAACACTATCATTGATGTAGCCTAGATTAGATAAATAAGTGAGAGGCAAATTCATTTGTTGTACCAGTATTTGACAGTCAATATCTCTGGCATTCTGTCAAGTGTACTTGCGACTATTTAACATGGAGAACTGTAATCACCATTATACTTTTCTATCCAGGTATGATTGTAGGATGACAGAAATTTGAGGTATAATATTTTCTATGTTAACTGTAATGAGCAATGCATAAAGATATTTAATTATTCATTTAAATCATGCTCATTTCAATTATATTAATTAAATTTTAACTTCATGTATTGATTAAAATTAGCTTGTCTATTATATATCTTTATGATTTATTTCATTTTCTTCTAATTCATTTTAACAGTACTGTTAGAAAAGATGCATTACATTTTCAAAATGATTGATTTTCACAAATACCTAAATAATAAGTGCTTATCTAAACATAGGATTAGTAAGTTTATTAAAAATACTTCAGGCAATTATTACACAAAAAAGCATTCAGAGCTATAGAGTTCTATATGTATAAAAGAAAACCTTTTGAGAGGGTGTGGAATGAGAAAGACAGAAATAATTAAGCTATTGCACTGGAACACATAAACCCAAAAAACCAAACTCACTGCCATGGAGTCAATACCAACTCACACTCACCCTGCAAGACAGGCGAGAACTGTCCCTGTGACTTTCAACTCTACAGGAGTAGAAAGCCAAGACTTTCTTCCATGTGGGTTCAAACTCCCCAGCTTGCAGTCAGCAGCCCAGCATGCAACCTCTCCGCCAGCAGTGCTCCTGGAACACAGAGAACCTTTATTTTCTATCTTTGAAAAGACCTAAAGGAAATAAAAAAGAGAAACAAATCGAGTGGGGTGTAGAACCAGTGACTTGAATTTATCTCACTTTTGTACAATAACTGAAAATAATGTTGGTAAAACACATCGGTACTTCAGCAGAACAACATAGATTTATCTGATTGCAATTGAAGTATCTTTTCATCCCACCGAAATTATTCAGGGGGTGACTTATATAAAAAATTGATCCATCCCTGTGACACAGAGATAGCTATTTGTGAGCAATAACACTGATGTACTTTTTAAAAGGTTTTTTTTTGAAAAACCAAATGGTTTATGAGAAAACTCATTAAATTTTCTTTTGGTGTAAATCATATATATATATTAATATAAAAAGTTCTATGGGATGAAAAATCAGTATCCACACGGATAACTATCACAAGGTTTAAGAGCTTACTGTGTTAGAAAAGAAGCCCTGTGGAGCAGAGGCCACAACCCTTCTCCTGTTAACCAAAAGCTAAGCAGTTCAAATGCACTATTTGGTACACTCTGGGAGAACAATATTGAGCATCAGCATCCATGATAATTACAGTCTTGGAAACCCTTTGGAACATTGCTTTTGCACATTTAAATAAATAACATGAATATAGTGTATTTTTTAACAACCTTGCTCTCTCTGCTTGACATATCCTTTTAAGTTGCTGTTAGGTGCCATCAAGCAATTCATAGCAACCCTATGTACAACAGACTACAACCCTACCAGGTCCTGGGCCGTCCTCACAAGAGTTCTTATGCTTGAGCCCATTGATGCAGCCAATTTGTCCATCCATCGTCTTAAGTACATCATGCTAATTGTACTTCTATAACAGGCTGTACAAAAACGATCAGAGGGGAGGACAAGATTGGTGGAGAATATAACTTGTATATTATCTGTGGAAAACTTCAGGACTCTCTGCCATTGTGTTGCTATAAATAAAAGTCAAATCAGTGACACTGGATTTCATTTTGTTCTTTGATATTGTGTAAGATACTTCATAATTGTGACACCTTTACATATATTTTTACTAGGATTGTACACAATATTTAATTTCATCTTCTTGTAAGTGGAAAAGCTAAGGCACACAGACGCTAAGGAATGAGTCTGAAGTCATCACAGAAGAATGTATTTGTACTGAAAGTTACCATCACACTGGGATTCTGAAGACGATATACTATTTTTCCCCAGCTAATTCTACTCTAGTCATTTCCCTCCAGTGTTTATTCCATGCAATAACTTCCTAAGTAATTTTTCATAACAGTAAAATGTGCTTAGTTTGAAAAAATAATTAGGCAAAACTTACTACCATGTTTTCACAAATATGTTTGCATTCTGTGTTTTTGCTAACTAGGACCTTCCCCACTGAGGTATTTTCATAAGTGTACTTTGCTGTTTTAAAATAATTTTGATATAAAATTAGCATAGCATACTTCCAAAAATACTTCACAAGGGAAGGGTGCAATTGGCAACAAGATGTGGAATGTGTGAATTATTTGCATAAAAGTATTGTAAATGAAGACACATCTCTATTTCAGCTTAGTCCTTTTGCATTTTATGTGATTGTGTTTTATTGAAGTTAAGGGACTGGCTTTTTTGATGAAATTTTCTTGAAAAATGATCAATAGAAACTATTGATGATTTATATTTCAGCCTGGCATCTTAAAACAAAATTAGAATCATAAAGTCTTCCAACGGAACAATTCCAAAAATACTGATTTATATGAATTAAAGATGATCCTTCACACAAATAATTCTGATTTGCATTTATGATTTCCCCCACCAAAAAGATAGAATAGTTGTGTTAATGGAATACCTAGTATATATTTATCTGTATCAAGAAATACACAATATTTATCGACTTATTACACTCTACCCCATATTTCCCCATAAGACTTAGAATAAGTTAACAAATGAGAAAACGGTTTAATATTTCCTTCCCACTCATCAGGAACTGCCAATAGCTCATCAAATCCATCAAGTTACTTTTTCCTTCATTCTAGCTATATGTTGTCTGCAAGGGTTGAAATATTTATCTTGGGCTATTAGAGCAAGTGTTTAGTTCTGACTGTTGCAAAGGAAAAATCTATTAAGCCTTTACTAAATGACTGAATTAAAAACTCAGTTCTTGAATAAACTAGCCTTTTATCTGGCTAGGTCTCCAAACACATGTTGATGCCAAGAAATCTAGAAAGCAGCTACCTGGTCAACTGACTGGATGAGATCCCTATTTGTACTCATTCTAAAGAAAGATGACAACAGAATGCTCATGTTACAGAACAATCTCACAAGGATCACAAACAAATACATTTTTGCTGAGGGTCATCCAACAATGGATGAAGCAGTATATTGACAGGGAACGGCCAGAAATTTAGGCTGGATTCAGAAGAGGCTGTGTGGACAAGGGATAGCATTGCTGATGCCAGATTGATTTTGTCTAAAAGCAGAGAATACTAGAAAGAGTTTTACTTGTATTTTATTGACTATGCAAAGACAATTGACTGTGTGTACCGTAGCACGCCATGAATAGTCTTGAGGAAAACGGGAAGTCCAGAACACTTCATTGTGCTCAGGAAGAACCTGTATAGAGATCAAGAAACAGTTGGGTGAACACACAAGAGAATAGCTTAAAATCCAGAAAGATGTGAGTCAGAAATATATCCCATTACCATATTGATTCAATCTGTATGCTCAGCAAATAATCAGAGATGCTGGACTATAAATAAGAATGCAGCATCAGTGCTGGAGGTAGGCTTATTAACAACCTAAGATAGGAACATGACACATTCTTGCTTCCAGACAGGGAGGCGGACTTCAAGAACTTCCTGACGAAGAGCAAATATTGCAACTATCAGTATGGATTACAACTTAGTGTAAAGAACATCACAATATTCACAGCTCAGGTGATAATAACATCATGATACACAAAGGACATATTTAAGTTGTCGAGGATTTCATTTTTCTTGGATTCAAAATTAGTGCTCCTAGAAGCAACAGGCAAGAGATCAAGTGCATTGCATTGGGTAAATCTGATGCACAAGACCTTCTTAAAGATGGATGGATACAATGGCTACATTGATGGATTCACATTTTAGAAATATTGCTAGATCATCACAGGACTGGATAGTGTGTCCTTATGTTGTACATGAGTCACGGTGAGTCAGAACCAACTTTTAGGCCCAAAACAATAAAATCAACAGCAACAACACATTTCTAGTTTGACTTTCCAATTTCTGTCTTGTCATTTTTAAATCAATTCTCATGTTGAGTTGCCCATCTAAAACATAGTTCTGGCCATAGCACTACTCAATTTATAATAGTGCAATATTTCTGAATCCATTGCATAATAAATTGGAACGTTTCCACATGTTATATCAATGCCTTTCCTAAGATTGCTACCAAACTTCTGTATTTGATCTCCCTCCATCCTCTACTTAGCTGTGTTGAAGAGAGAAACTGAAGTCTGGGTTTATAGATTTCTTGGAATGCATAGGAGACAGCACAAATGTCCATGACTATTGTGGAATAAACCAACAACAGAATTAGAAATGTAGGAGAGAAAGAAGAGGCACAGTGCCCGTACAATCATGCAGACCCATATGGAATAAGCATGCCAACCTGGATGATGATGAGGTGTTGCTAGAGACAGGTATGTGAAAGAGCACAGGCAAGGTGGAGGCTCAAAACCCACCTGTAAGACAATTGAACAGCCCCTTACAGAAGGACCTCACAAGAAGCGATGATATATCCAGGGTGCAATAGAGCGCTGATGAAACATAACTGTCCTCTAATTCTTTAAAATTTCCTCCTTCCATGATTATGACCTTAGTCTTACCTCACTAATCTTGCTAGACCTGTGTATGTACATTGGTACAATTAAGATCTTTGGATGAACAAAATCCAAGAAAGATAAACTTCTCAGACAGTAATGGGAGTAATGATTCCCTGAAGGTACAGGAAGAGAGGGTGGGGGGCGGTGAAGGGGGAACTAATACAAAGATGACTATATAACCCCTCTTGAAGGGAACGAACATCAGAATTTTAGGTAAATGGATACATCGATGGTGTAAGTTATGGCAAAATGAAAACAATAATAATATCTAATATATTAAGGGTTTAGGGGCTGTTAGGGGATAAAAGGGTAGCTGATATCAAGGAGTTAAAGAAGAAAGAAAATGAATAAAAATGATGATGGCAGCAGTTGTACAACTATGCCTGATCTAATGGAGATTTGGTTTGTAATAATATCAGTAAGAGCTCCTAATAAAATGCTAACAAAATGAAGAAAAGAAAAAAGAAAAACAATTCACTAAGAGCCAACCGACTTGGTCAGGGAGAAGATTAATGTCATTTGAAATAATTTGAGTTTAAAATATTACCAAAAATTATGCAAACCCTCCTTTGGGAAAAGGTATCCGTTAACCAGATCTTAGAGTGGAAACACAACTTCCTTTGAAGTTAAATTAAGGGGATTTATTGAAAGTTCAGGGAAACATACAAAATCATATAGTAAAGATGGACACTCTGAAGGGCAATATGGAAAATCCATTTTTAAAGGATGATACAGAAACCAAAACAACAATACTATGCTTGTTTGGAAGGCAATTGATGAAGGGTACATTGGAAATCTCAAGCAGGATTTTGCCTGGGATCGGCTGATTACATACATGTGAAATACGTTAGTATTACCAGCACAAGCTTCCAATGGAAGATTGTTCCCTTACTCAGTATGAATAACAAGCAAAATGGTGTGCAATGTAAAAGCTTTGGGGCGAGGTGTAATCACACAGCATGGAATGGTACACCTGTGCAGGCAGCCAGTTCCTCAGAATTCAATTGCTTGCTCAGGTGTTCTTTGTTCATAAGTTCAACTTGAGGTAATAGGTTTCTGATCTGTCCTTGCTCCTGTGTCCAGTTTGAGCCGCCTAAATTCTAAATGTTGAAGGGCAAGGAAGTAGAACCATTATTCTTGTAAGGGAAGATGCCATTGAAAAGTATCCAGGTTATTCTAATATTCCATCAGTTTAAAGTTATCTGGGTGTAGAGTGTGATCCAGGTCATAGGTGTGGGCTTGGGAAACTCCTTAAAGTCATATGAACTTGGAATGTTGGGGTGGAAGAATCTAGGCTCTTTATTAACCTGTCTTAATTGGCGAAGGGTGCATAATTGCAAGCCTTTTCTTTTTTTTTTTTTTTAATTAATCAATTTATTGGGGCTCATACAATTTATCACAATACATA
>NW_022103912.1:5858978-5884890 GCF_000313985.2 Echinops telfairi | reverse complement strand
CTCCCCCTTCCCTCCTGGTATCGCCACCGTCGCCCCCGGTCCCGAGAGGCTCCTCCGTCCTAGATTCCCTGCGCTTCCAACTCCCATCTGCACCGACAAGCCTTTTCTAATGATTACAGGAAGATCACAGAACATGCTTTCATAGGAACATCTGTTACAATTGCTTTCTCAAGCATGTCTTTTCCTGGGGTTCTAGTTTAAAGGAGGTAATTTTCTTTCTTTTTCTTTTTGCTAATCTGTATGCCAAGACCTTTTGAGAGCAGGCTGTGGATAGCCTATGTTTGTCAGACGATAGAGAAAAATATTTCCTTTAATGTATATGATTAAGTTAGCACAAAAGTTAACACCTACAGGGGCTGAAATAACAAAGAAAATTAATTCAGCCCTTAGCACTAGATTAGGAATTTCCCTTTAAGTCAAAAGCCTCAGGTGTTAGAGCAGTAACTCAATCATAAATTTACTCAAACTTTGCATTGTGCAAAGAATATAACTTTACCCATGGTTATTTGAAGTTTCGATTCCTAAGAAAGGATTCTCAAATCCTGTGACTTCGTAATTGAGGTGTCTTTATTATTTTAACCTCTGACAGCACCTGAGGATTTGTGCAAATAACTAAGGGGCCTGCCAAACCACTGGCAGCCTGATACCAGCTGGCCTTGGTTCAGCCAATCAAGTCAAAGTCTAGCCAAGGGTTTCCATTCCATGTCCTCTCTTATTATTATTACAAAAATAATGTTGTGTAGCATTTAATTTATAAAACAATTGGTTTCTGAAGGGCTTTGATTTACACTGGAAACTCTAACTCTATTTTGAGCCTTGGCATAAATTCAATCTCCCTTGGAGTTAAAACTTCCCTACCCAGCTCAACTCCTAGTGACCCTGCAGGACAGGGTAGAGCTGCCCCAGTGGGGGTAACCCTGTTTTTATTTTAAATAGTTTTATTGTCACTTTATCCCCATATCATCCCATCCCATAGTTCAATCATATCGAGAAGAGTTGTAGGATCTTTACTGCAATCAATTTTAGAATATTTTCTTCTTATACTCATTGTTATTCATGTAATTTTTTTCAAATTTTGGCAAAAATATACATAGAAAAACATTCTCCAATTCAACAACTTCTACGTGTATATTTCAGTTCCATCGTACAGTTCTTGGGGTTGTAGAACCATTATTGAGATCCCTCTCTAAATTGTTCCACCCCCACCCCCCCAACATGAACTGATTTCAAGCTCATAAGTCAGCATCCACTCAATGGCAGTGAGCTGAGACCCAATTCAAGGAATCGTGCCCCTAAGGGCCTTGCCTGGGCTTCCCCTTAGTGATTGAAAGATGCAAGCCACTAGTCACTTGTGAATTGCGATGTCAGGGTCACGTGATCCTGGGTCACCTCCTGATCAAGAAGACAGGTGGTTGAAGGGCCCCAGAGCCCATGATATAAACTTTTCTACTCTACAGATCTGTCTGCATCCCAGTTGTGGTCCTTTCCATACTAATGACAGGGATGAATTGGTCCGCTATCGATCATGATTTCGTGAATTTCTTTCTTTGTTTTCTTTCAACTTTGAGGCAACAAATCGTCATGAATCTTGTGAACACCATTACAGCCTCATACTAACCCCCCTATGTCTCTACCCAAATTATTATCTTGTCTTTTTCCAGTTGAAGGCTTAATAAAGGGTTCCCTCTAAGCGATCTTAATGAGCCCTAGAGTTGTTGTTGGGCAAAAATTGCGTTGCTAACCACAGGTTAGTGGGAGAAAGATGAGGCTGTCCATTTCTGTAAATATTTAGAGTACCACACACCCTATGTAGGATCATGATGACAGTGAATTTGATTTTGGTTGGGGTATAAAGTATGTTTGAACTTGTGGTCTTTCCCCCCTTAGAACAATATTTTATTGTGTGGGGGTATTTTGGGTATTTTTTAGTAAAAGTTTACAGAGCAAATTAGGTTTCCATTGAACTGTTATCAGAACCCTGAAGGAACCATGGAAAATGCATTGAACTGCTTTCAACAATTTAAAGAGCCCTGCAGGTGCCATGGGAAAAGCGTTGGGCCGCTAGTCACAGGTCTTCAGTTCAAATCCACAAGCTGCTGTGTGAAAGATAAAGCTACTCATTCCAGTTCATTGCCTCTGAAACCCTATGCAGGGTCGCTGTGAGTCAGAGTCTAGTCAAAATTGGTCAGTGGTTTTAATTAAAATGTTCACACTATGCGAGCATTCTCATTAATCCCATTCTGCATGGTTCATTTCCAGTAAACTTTTTTCTCCATCCCTCCATCTCCCTTTCATCTTGCTTTAGTGTAATTCAGCGGTTTTCAAGCTGTGGGTCACAAGCCCTTTGGGGGTTGAACGACCCTTTGACAGGGGGTTCCTGATTCATAATAGTAGCAAAATTACAGTTATGAAGTAGCAACAAAAATAATTTTATGGTTGAGGGTCACCACAACATGAGGAACTGCATTAAAGGGTCGTGGCATTAGGAAGGTTGAGAACCACTGGCTAATTGTTGACCATCTGGTCCTTCAAAAGTTCTGCTACTAAAGGAAAAATTCATGCATGCATGGGTTTATTCCAAACAAAACATATTTAAGCATGTCTCTAATTGGTCATAGTCTCTCTAAGCAGGCTTAACCAAAAAGTCCAATGAAAATGGTGATGAAGCAACAAAGCCCACATGGAAGAAACACACCAGCCTGTGTGATCACGAGGTGTGGAAGGGATCAGTTATCAGGAATCAAAGAAAAAAAAATCATATTATTGTGTATGTGGGGGAATGTGGAGTGGGGACCCAAATCCCATTGGTAGGCAACTGGACATTACCTTACAGATGGATCCTGGGGAGGAGACGAGCCAGTCTGGGTGCAGTGTAGCAACGATGAAACATACAACTTTCCTCTAGTTCTTAAATGCCCCCTGCCCCCATCTTGATCCCAATTCTACCTTACAAATTTGGCTAGACCAGAGGATGTATACTGGTTCAGATAAGAACTGGAAACGCAGGGAATCCAGGGCGGATGAACCCTTCAGGACCAGTGGTGAGAGTGGCAATACCAGAAAGGTGGAGGAAGGGTGGGGTTTAAAGGGGGAACCGATTGCAAGGATCTACATATAACCTCCTCCCTGAGGGATGGACAACAGACACGTGGGTGAAGGGAGACATTGGACAGTGTAGGATATGACAAAATAATAATTTACAAATTATCAAGGGTTCATGAGGGAGAGGGAGCGGGGAGGGAGAGGGGCTGATTCCAAGAGCTTAAGTGGAAAGTAGATGTTTTGAGAATGATGGGGGCACCGAACGTATACGTGTGCTTGACACAATAGATGTATGTATGGATTGTGATAAGAGTTGTATGAGTCCCCATGACAATGATTATGAAAGAAAATGGTGATGTTAGGGGGGATCTTCAGGGTCAGTTAAATTCAATGCAGAGAGGTCAGCTTATACTGTTTAGTAAGGTGGGTTTTTTTTTGTTTGTTTGTTTGTTTTGTTTTTTTATTCCAAATAGATACTCTCGACAGATATATTTTTTAAAGGACACAGGCTATCATAGAGGATTATTTAAAACAAGTTATAAGGACATTTAAAAACTTCATTGGTGAGACAAAGACCTGGAATATTGTATTGAGAATTTTTCCCTCATCATAATATGCACTTGTGCATTCTTCAAGAGTAGCAAGAGCTACTCTAAAATCCTTTGAGATTTTACTCAGAAATCCTAACCCATCTAGTCTACCATGCTGATCTTGCCCTTTTAGGTTTCTTTCAGATATTCAAACTCAAAGAATATTGAAAAGGGACACAATTCTAATTTCTCAAGAATGCACAAGCTACCATTTTGACACAAGGCAGAAAGAAGAATGCAAACTTAATCAGGAGGGAATAAAAAGACTTGTTGCCTGCAGCAGTGTGTAAACCAAGATGGAGTATATGCAGGATACAATAGCTTCACATTTTATATTTTTTGTTAATAACAATTTCTATTATTTTGTAGAAATAATTTTTTACTTAGTCACATAGATGATTTTTCAAATGTGTCCTGTACTCATGTTTAACATCATTTTATGAGCCAGTCTGTTATTTGGGTAAAAAGTACCCTCAAGAGCAAGTTTGTATGAAGGTTTTCAGGTCAATAGTCTGGGACAGTCCTCTAGTCTCAACTAGTTCAGTAATTAGTCTCAACTAGTTCAGTAATGCTGAACATTTTATGAATCGTTCCATAGTTTTCTTTCATACTATCAGGATCCATTTGTTGCGGCCCAATTCAGAATGGCCATTCACAGTAACCAGGCACAGTCTCCTTCTTGTTTCAGTGGAGATGAGGCCATAGTTTATATAGCCGATTCACTTTATAGACCAGTTTCTTCTTTGAGTTTTTGGCTCCCTTCTTTATCTTTCACTCCCACTGAGTATGAAACAATAATTTATTTTAGCTTTTAAGACCTTGGACACTACTCCTCAGGCTAAGATATAGAACACAAGCTTTATAAAATGTATGATGCAAATTGAACTCACTGTTCCATGAGACTTTGGCCCTAAGTTTCAAACTCAGAAAACCAATCCTGTAAGGTGTGTGTTGAAGCTTGAAAAGTATCTGTGATGTTTTCCTCTAGATGACCCATCATATGTGTGCATATAAATGTGTAAACACACACATGTATATACATATCAAACAAGCACACATGAATCTGTCATTCAGTTGATTCTGACTCATAGCAACCATACACGAAACCATAGCAATGCCCCCAAAGGATTAGCAGGACCATGAATCCTTACAAAAACAGGCTGACACACCTTTCTCCAGTAAAGAGGCTGGTAATTTTGAACCACTGTCAATTGGTTCGTAGTAAGTGCTTTAACTACTGTCCCTCCAGTGTTTCCTACATATGTATACATGCACTACAAAACCCAAAACCAAAACAAAAGAACACAATTACTACCCAAACAATTATGACTCAAATAAATAAAAACAAATAAAATAACTGTTATCTACAATACAGAGCACAAAACACCCTTCTGTTCCCATCCCTGGTTACCACTCATAAGCATTGAACTCTCTTTATATACCTGTCTGTATAGTCTCATCAAAGTGAGATCATACAGCACGAGAATTTTCTTGAACATGCTTATTGCTCTCAGCAATATAGCCCCTAGATTGATCTAAGTGATAAGATGTTTGGGAAGCATCATTCTTTTGGGGTGTGTAGTATTACATTGCATATTATCCATTTATTCTTAACAATTTAAGTTGCTTCACAAATAATGCTATTTTTGGCATTGAAAACAATGCTGCAATGAATATTTGTTCCTTAGGATATAAACTTAAGAGTGGGATTACTGGATTGTATGCCATTTGGATTTCTAGATTTTTGTGGAAGTGCCATAGTGTTTTCCGTGTTTGTGACTGAAACTTTCTACAATATCACCAGCAGTGAATAAAGGTTCCAATCTCCTTACATTTTTAACAGTATTTGTTGTTTTTATATTTTGAACAGCCATGTTAGCAGAATGAGATGCTATCTTGTTGCCATATTGAGTTGCTTATGTTTAATGATCCACAAAATGTTTCAACATTGGAAGCACTCACTCTTATATGCCAAGAAATTTGGAAACAGCTACTTGGAAAACTGATGGGAAGAGATCCATATTTGTGCTCTTCGCAAAGAAAGGTCATTCAGTAGAATGCAAAAATTATTGAAAAATACTATTAATATTACATTCTAATAATTTTTGCTGAACATAACTGATTTTTAAAGTGTGATAGAAATATATTGACAATAATCTGCCAGAAATAAAGTTGGATTGAGAATAAAATATGAAATGAAAGATATAATTGCTAATGTCCGATGGTTCTTGGTTGCAGTATGGATTATCAGAAAGATGCTTACCGTGTTTCATTGACCATTCAAAGGCATTTGATTACATGGATCATAAATTTTTCAAGACATGTGAAGAAAGGGAATTCTAAAAGAACTGTTCTCATTTGGAACCCATATATAAGCCAAGAGACAGTTTTAGTATTACAAATTCTAAGCATGATTTAAAGTCAGGAAAGTTATATCATTATTATACCTTTTTAACATAGTAATTCAGTCAAACAAACCGTGCTTAACAGTGTGAAAAATGGGAGTTACAAAGCACTTGATTGTACTAGTAGAAAACCTATACCTAGATTAGGAAACTGTAATTTGAAACATGAGAAGATGGATTCATTGTGGAGGGAACAACCAGTTACAATAACATTGGACTTTCTCGTGTGCATTCCCATAATACAAGAGCACCTTGCTCAGCTAAACGGTCACTTCATGATACCCACCTTCCCGACATGATCTCTGAAGACAGACTTGTGCATAAGCAAATGTTGTGAAGAAAGTTGATGGTGCCCAGCTATCAAAAAATATAGCGTGTGGGGTCTTAAAGGTTTGAAGGCAAACAAGTGGCCATCTAGCCCAGAAGCAACAAAGCCCACATGGAAGCAGCACACCAACATGTGAGATCATGAAGGGCTGAGGGGACCAGGTTTCAAGCACCAAAGGTGGGGGGGGGGGGGAATCATATCATTGTGAATGAGGGGTGCCCGTGATGGGGACCCAATGCCCATCTGTAGACAACTGGACATACTTTGCAGAGGGGTAGTGGGGAAGAGATAAGTCACTCAGGGTTCAGTGTAGCAATAATGAAACTCACAACCTTCCTCTAGTTCTTAAATGCTTTCTCCCTCCAACTATCATGATCCCAATTCTGCCCTGCAAACCTGGTTAGACCAGAGGATGCACAGTAGTACAGATGGGAACTGGGAACACAGGGAACCTAGAACAGATGAACCCCTCAGGACCAGTGGTGAGAGTGGCAATATCGGGGGGTAGAAAGGGGGAATCAATCACAAGGATCTACATATAACCCCCTCTCTGGGGGATGGGCAACAGAAGGGTGATGGATTGTGATAAGAGTTGTATGAGCCCCAATAAAATGATTTTAAAAAATCAGGAAAGGTGTTTGTGAAAGTTGAACTTTTTTTTTGCCATAGTTATTCAATCTCTATGTTCAGCAAATAATCTGAGAAGCTAGATTATATGAAAAAGAATGTCATATTAGAATTCAGGGAAGCCTCAATAATGACTTGCAATAGGCAAATAATACAATCTTGCTTCCTGAAATCAAAGAGAATTTGGAGCACATATTGATGAAAATCAGAGACTACAACCTTCAGTATAGATTACAATTGAAACACACACACACACACACACACACACAAACACACACACAAATCTTTACAACTGGAGCAACAAATCTGTCCTGAGAGAAGTACAGTCAGAATGATCCTTAGAAACTTTATTTCCCATACTTGGGAAAAGGCACCAGGATGGATGAATCCCATATGAAGAGCATCAGGCTTGGTCAGGTAGAGGGTCAGAGAAACAGAGGAAGACTAAATGGGATGGATCGATGCAGTGACTGCAACAATGGGCACAGATTTAGGAATGATTGGAAGGCACAGGAAGGCCGTGTTTCATTCTGGTCTATATTGGCTTTCTGTGAGTCAGACCCATCTCAACAATAACTAATTCTAACAACAATGACTAATGATTGCAAAACCTTTAGATGTATTTTTTTGGCTACTTGAATGTCATTTTAGTGAGATATCTTTCTGTTATCTTTTGCACATTTCTCTACTGGATTGTTTGACTTTTTGTTGTCCAGTTGAAGTTTTCTAGGTATTTTAGAGATTACAGCCTTATTGGATATGTACAGTAGGAAAAAAAAGTCCCCAATTTGTAGATTGTCTTGTTACTCTTTAACACATTCTTGAAGACTCTGTTATTCCAGGGTGAATAGAGAAACAAATCCAAGCACACTCATAAGAAAGAGATTTATATCAAAGAGTAATTGCATATTAAGAAAACATCCCAGCTCAGTCCAGAGCAAGTCCATAAATTCGATATAAGTCCCTTCTTGAGAATCGTGCAGTCACATGCAATGAAGCAAAATGCAGGATGATCACAGGCCGGTGGGTGAAAATTCTTGTGGATCCAGTGGTGGTGGAAGCATCTCAGTGGTGGTGTGGGTCTCCATGTGGCTCCTCCAGCTCTGAGTGGCTCTTCAACAGGAAGGTGAAGGACGACTTGCCAACAGGAACATGAAGAAGACAGAGCGAAAGAGAGGGGAAGTTTTCAGAATTCTCATGAGAAGGACATGCCTATAAGGAGGCATCATCAGACTGTGACCTGATTGACAAGTTAGACCCCACCCCTTTGCTCTTAATACCCTCAAGTTGACATGAGATGATATAGCTACCACAAAGACCATAAGTATTCACTGCCTTTCTCTTTAAAGACTCATTGTAATGACATTAAGAAGAATCTACCCATTTTTCCTAAGCAAAGAGGTTTTCCTGTATACATACAGTTTGAGAGCTCAAATACACACTATGCACTTTATTATTATTATTATTATTTGCTCTGCCCACACAGACCTAAAAAAACAGCATGTAGCAAGTATGTCACATTGCTAGAGCAATTCTAGAACTTCCTTTGTTCAGACTGCTCATTTTTTATTTTGTTTGCAGTAGTGACTGAACTAACATTTGTATGTAAGGACAAGTTTTCTGGAGGCATTACGGCCACAGTGGAATCACAAGACTCAATATTAGAAGTGGGTAAGGGAGTACTATTGAAGCCATTAGAAAGTCAAATGTGGAAATGTACCAGTGTGTGCACATTGCACAGCAAGCTGTCATGGTGATTGCTTACCAGCAACCTGTGAAAGTACATATCCTTTTACAAAATATCAACTTCCTCTCTGCCCCAGAGACCTACCTATACTCTCATAGATGCCCCAAAAGCTACTCTTACAAATAGTAAATTTAGTTGCCAGTAAACAGAAAAGTTTTTAACACGCGCGTATTCCCTTCACTGCTTTTGAATTGATTCCGACTCATAAAGACACCATAAGACACAATAGAAGTGTCCCAGAGGATTTCCAAGGCTGGAACTTGGAAGCGTCAGATGCCACAACTTTCATCTCTGGAGCACCCGGCCACAGAGTGTTTGTTTATCAGCTAATCACTTCCTTCCACCATAGGGGCTCTTCCCTTTAGCTTTGTATATTAGTAATATGCTATTTTACATATTTACTGTTTTAAAAATAACCTCTCTTGCTTATAAAGCAAAATAATGTTTTTCCAAATTTATGTCTTATGATAGGACCACTTCTTTTAGTTAAATGAGCTTATACAACTTTTTTTATCTAATGCAATTCAGAGATGAAATGCCATTTTGATGCATGTTAATATTATTAGTAAGATGTATTTCTAGAAACGATGATAACATGCAAGTAGATAAAGGTTTGACAATATTTCTCTAATTGAAAGGTGTGCAATCACCTCACTAAATCACAATTTTTCTTTTGGCCTTGATTCACACACATCTGGTCTGGCCTTTATCCACTTTGGCAGGGGAATCTGATCCAGGAACTCGGCTTCACTCGGATTGATTGAACTCACTCAATACACTGCTCATCCTGCATCCCACCCTAGTCGTTGACCTTTACTGGGATTGGCTGGTGGGTCACTCCCATTATAACCTTTACTACCACGTGCCCTACCCTGTAGTTGGCTGATTCATAGGTAGGTTGAGGGGCTCATTTAATGACTGATAACAACCCTACAAAGTGAAGCTCAGGGAGAGGAGGAGTGCATTCTTTGGACAGGGGCGCCCTGCACGTCATCCATGATGAAGCTACCGTACTGAGGCAACCTGCGATGGAATCTTCTGCTATCGGGCCAGAAAAGGGGAGACCCACAGCAGCATGTCTGGGGGATAGCAAAGCTCGAACCCCAGCTGAGAAGTGAGAGAAGTAAACAATAGGCAAGTACACCAGGAGACATTGAGTTTCTGACTTGACTTGAAACTCTCATGAAGGGCGAGAAGGAATATTGAGTTTTAGCATGGGAAAATGAGTCCTTTCTGAGACATAAGCAGGCTTTGCTTTAGATGTTGAGGCTAGGTACTAACACCCCACAAGAATATCACCATCTGCATTTGGTTTATATTTTTATCCTTTGTTTATATCATCTCTATTATTAAATTTATAAATGGATTTAAGTTCTTTTCTTGTATCTGTGATCATTCCATACAGCAAGAGAGCCCTGGTGGTGGGAGGCTGGTCTCCGAATTCGTGGAGATGTTAGAGGACATGGCTATGGTGGATCTCTACCGCACAAGAAGCAGCTTGGTCCTGTTTCATGAGGGTTAACATTTTAGTTTGTGCCCAAGAAAGTTTTTCTTCTTTATTTGCCTTATTTATATAAAATCAATTACTACAGAGCCATTATATGTGTGTGTTTGTATTGCCTCAGTTGGGAAAAAGATAGCTCAACATTCTTTGGGCATCAGTGATTTGAAGTTGGTAATGTTGGTAGTAGTATTGGATTCACATTAGCAAAACTCTATAAGAATTGAATAATTAGATCTCATTATTAGCCCAAGGATTTAGGTAATTTCACTAATTGTCACAAAGAAAAACTAGAGCTATTTGTAAAAATAGAGGAGATGAGTAACACTCTGGAGATTGTCACTTTGATGTAAATATTAAAACTTTGATATTATTTTATTAGTATTATGATTTATTTTTTCTTTTACAAGTATGAACAGGGTTTTTATCAACTGGAGTATGTGGATAGGAATTGTAATTTTTTAAAAATCATTTTATTGGGGGTGCATACAACTGTTATCACAATCCATACATACATCCACTGTGTAAAGCACATTTGTGCATTCATTGCCCTCGTCATTCTCAAAACATTTGCTCTCCACTTAAACCCCTGGCATGACCTCCTCATCTTTTCCCCATTCCCTCCCCACTCCCTGCTCCCTCATGTACCCTTGATAATTTATAAATTATTATTTTGTCATATCTTTCACTCTCCTATGTCTCCCTTCACCCACTTTTCTGTTGTCTGTCCCACAAGGAGGAGGTTATATGTACATCCTTGTAATCAGTTCTTCCTTTCCACCCCACTCTCCCTCCACCCTCCCAGAATCACCACTCTCACCACTGGTCCTGAAGGAATCACCTGTCTTGGATTCCCTATGTTTCCAGTTCCTATCTGTACCAGTGTACATCCTCTGGTCTAGTCAGATTTTTAAGGTACAATTGGGATCATGATAGTGTGGGGTCAGGGGGTGAGGAAGCATTTAGGAACTAGAGGAAAGTTGTATGTTTCATCATTGTTGCACTGCACCCTGACTGGCTCATCTCCTCCCCGCAACCCTTCTGTAAGGGGATGTCTAATTGTCTACAGATCGCTTTGGGTCCCCACTCTGCACTCCCCCTCATTCACATTGATATGATTTTTTGTTCTGGGTCTTTGATGCCTGAAACCTGATCCCATCGACACCTCATGATCATACAGGCTGGTGTGCTTATCCCATGTGGATTTTGTTGCTTCTCCACTAGATGGCCACTTGTTTATCGTCAAACATTTAAGACTCCAGATGCTATAACTTTTGATAGCAGGCACCATCAACTTTCTTCACCACATTTTCTATGCACCCATTTTGTCTTTAGTGATCATGTCATGAAGGTGCACATCACAGAATGCCAGGTTTTTAGAACAAAGTGTTCTTGTGTTGAGGGAGTGCTTGAGTAGATGCCCAATGTCTGTCTGCTACCTTGATGCTTAGCAAATAAATATATGTACATAGATCTATTTCCCTACTGCTATATATAAATATATTTTTACATGAACATAACTGTATTTATGCCTCTATAAATACCCTTTGCCTCTTAGTTCTTTCCTCTATTTCCTTTAACTTTCCTCTTGTCCCACTAGCATGTTTGGCCTTCATTAGAGTTTCAGTAATTCCTCTTGGTTACATTGCCCTTGATCAAGCCCTACCAGGTATCCTATGCCCCTCTCTCTGCCAATTTTAGATAACTTGTTCCCTTGTTCTTGGGTTTGTTAACACCCACTTCCTTTCCCCGCCTCCCCTTCTCCTGTGTTCCCCAGGAACCATTGGTACAATTGCTTTCTTTGCTGGAAATCCACTTAATTCTTAATTGTTTGAATCTTAAATTTATAGATTTATGGTTACAAGAAAAGCTATGTAAGATAGAACAGTTTTCCTTTTTAGTATTTGTGGCCAAGAATAATTTTATCTTTTGAAGCTCATCAATATCTAATCAATTTTTAAAGTCTCAAATGAAATTCTTTTAAGTAAAGAGTGACTGTAATTTCCTTTTTCTTCACAATCTCTGAAGCTGTCTTTAAAGTCGCATGAAAGTTAAAGGGAGAAAACTTTGGTCTATAATTGAGGTTTTCTGTTAGCATTCAGTTTGCATGGGTTGTCTTCAATATTTTTAATTTGCTCCAGGAAGTAACAGTGAATTAGTTAGTTGGTGACATTTCAGAAAGCCCATCTCGAAATACAGCTTACACTCTATATGGTGTTATAAATACTAGCTTGTTTCCAAATCTTATGAGACTTTTAGGTAGAAAACAATTAGATAGTGTAGTCATTAGTTGACTAAATTTGTAACACTTTTTCCCCTTGGATGATATGTGTATGCTAGTTATGTGTAAAACAAAACCCTTTGGGTTTGAAGGTATGTATTATTCTAGTAAAGAAATTATTTATGTGTGATTTCTCCCCTTCCTTTCCTGTAGTTAATTTGGTATATAGAAAAATATGAGCATATATTTGGTAATTATGATGCCTCATTTCAACTCAAGATATGATTCTAAATTGGAACCTTGAAATCAATGTTCCGGATATATCTACAGTATACAATTTAGTAAAAAAAGAAATATTTTTTCAATAAATATACTATTAATCATCTTTAGGCTTATATTTCATTCCTTTGGTGTTCATACTTTTCTTATGCACAAGTATAAGAAAAAAAATTACGAAACTGTCCTGTGCCACCCTTACCGTTATTGCTGTGTAGGAGCCCATGTAGCAGCTACCGTGTCAATCCACTTCCTTGCCTGCCTTCCTCTTTTTTTTTTAAATCACTGTCCATCAGTGGTTCTCAATATTCCAAATGCCATGACCCTTACTACAGTTCTTCATGTTGTGGTGACCCCCAAACACAAAATTTTCATTGCTACTTCATCAATGTAATTTTGCTACTGTTATGAATTGGGCAACCCCTGTGAAAGGGGTTGCGACCCACAGGTTGAGAACCACTGGTCTACTTTATGGTCCTATAACTTTATGTTCCTACATACCTCTACATGATGTTCCTTTTCTATCAGGACTGGTCTTTCCTGACATCATGTCTGAAATGCATCCTCGTGTCTAGGGATCATTCTAGTTCTATGTCTTCCAAGATAGACTTGTTTGTTCCTTTGGCAGTCCATGGTACGTTCAATATTCTTCCTCAGCACCTAATTCACAGGCATTGATTCTTTCATCGTCATTGTCCAGCATTCACATGCATAAGGGGTGATTGAAAATAACATGGGTTGAGTCATGCACACTGTCTTTAAAGTGACATCCCTATGTTTTAATGCTTTAAAGAGGTTTTGTGGAGCAGGTTTGCCCAATGCAATAAATTGTTTGATTCCTGACTGCTGCTTCCTTGAACATCTTGCTCCTTTTGTGCTCCATAGGATATTTTATTAAGCAAAAAATAGTAAAAAGTGAAGATATAATTCCTCACCATATCTCCTATCTAGAGTCAATACACTTTGGAAGGCAATGTTTCTATTTTTTTAGCCCTTCTCTGAATAATTCTCAACCTGTCGCGACCCACAGGTTGAGAACCACTGGTCTATTTTATGATCCTATATCTTTATGTTCCTACATACCTCTCCATGCAGTTTTCAACCTTCTTAAACTTATTCATAATAACCCACCATGGTCATCCTATTTCCTTTAAGAAAGTGAAGATGATCTCTTTAGGATCCCCCAGTCACCATAACTTTTTGAGTTGATTCACTGGGAAGCCTCTGTGTTGATTGGATCTTTTTATTTATTTGTTTTTTAACTTACCCTAATAAAACTGACAAGTCAGAGAACTTGTTTGCAGCTATCCACTGATCGCAGACACATCTTTAAATACAGCTGTCGGGAATAAACTCATGCATGTATGAACTTGCACTCTAGGAGCAATGCTTTTTACAAAATGTGCCCCAAAATTCAATTCTCTTTCTGCCTTGTGTATTCTTTCATTTTTTTTCTATTTACAGATGTGCAGGTAAAGATACGCGTCGTGTCAATGTCATGGAAAATGGAACCTTTCTCCTTCACAATAAATAATGTAGTTCCATGATCAAGCATCTGATTAAATTGTGTAGTGTTAAATGAAAAGACATATAAAATTCCAACTTTTCAACATTGGAAACTAAACAGAAGCTATTTCTGTGAGAAATGGCAAAACACTGAAGTTGTTATGGACAAGTTTCGGCTCACTTTGGATATTTACTTTTGACCATTTTGATTAGAACATGACTTTGGGACAATCTGCTTGCTTTCGTAGTTTGCGATGCACAACTAATTGATTTATTCAGCACTCTTTTGCTTTCCCATCTCCTTGGTTTATCGTGATAAATTACTACAAAGCAGGCGATTTTAAAATGCAGAGACTTATTCCCATGCAATTCTGCAGGCCGGACGTCCAGAATCCAAGTGTTAGCATTACCAGTTCCTTCTGGAATCTGGGAATGAACCTGTCTCAGGCCTCTCTCCTAGCTTCTGGAAGTAGCAGGCAACACAGCCTTTCTAAACTAGGAATTGCCTGGCTCCAGTAGCTGCCTCTGTTCGCCTCGGTGCCTTTGTGTTTCTTCTGTTCTATAAGGACATCTGGCAGAGGTGTTAAAACTCACCCCGAGCCTAGTGCAAATTCATCCTGAGATCCCTTTTCGAAACAAGGTTACTATCACAGATTCTGACTGAAAACATATTTGTGTGGTCATCAAGCTATATACTAGACCTTCCAGTTATCTCTCTCCTCTGTCACACCCTATCTCAAGCTCTCATTCTTCCTTTTGCTCTTTGTCTTTTCAAGAACTTTTCATACATGGGAACTGTATCTATCTTGCCAAAGTTTGCTTTGTACTAATGAAATCAGACTAATTTATCCAAAGTTCATTTGTCTTCTCTGTTATAGTTCACACATAGATAATTTGAATTTTTGGCCCTTAGGTCACAACCTTAAGACAATAACAATCTTACTGCTCTGTTTGTTGCATTTATTAATATCCAATTTAAATTGATAATTTTATTATAGCCTATTTCCAATGTACCTTAAAGGAAACTTGTTCATAAATGTTATGTTTTAACCTGTGTGTTCATGTCCATAAAACTAGTTTTCATTATATAGTGCCCTTTAAATTTCATTGGCAATCAAATTTAATGGTTGTTCATATCTCCTAATGAGTTTTTTCCAATCCAAAGTGTATATTTATTTTAACAGTGTTTACTACCCTGTCTCCCAGAAAATAAGACAGTGTCATATTAAGTTTTGCTCCCAAAGAGGCGCTAGGTCTTATTTTCAGGGGATGTCTTATTTTTCCATGAAGAAGAATACAGTTCACAATTATTATTTTATTAAAAGAGACCTCGCACTTACTGTCTGCTCCAGCTGCACTGAGGCCAACAGTTAGCTAAGTAGCAGCGTCTGCCTCTACGGTCCAGAGTCCAGAGATACGGTAGCTTCGGAGGGCCTTATTTTTGGGGGGATGCCTTATATTTCAGCAAGAGTAGGTCTTATTTTCGGGGGATGTCTTACTTTTGGGGAAACGGGGTAGATATGATTTAGAGACATCTGTGAGTGAGTGGCAAACTAATTTAACTAGCTGCAATCTTGTCCCTATGATGTTGCTCAGAGCAATTGCTCAATAAACATGAAAGGATGTGTTACTAGGTGCCATGGAATATGTCCTGAATAATGACAGTTTTACCTATAAAAGAACAAAATGCTGCCCAGTCCTGTGCCAGACTCACAAACATTGGTATGTTTCAATCCATTGTTGCAACTATTGTGTCAATTATCTCATGGAAGTGTACTGATGTTTACTGATCCTCTACCGCACCAGATATGAAATCCATTTCTAGTGATGATTACTTCCTGATGATGTGTCTAAATAAGACAGTCAAGGTTATTGTTAACACTGACTTCTAAGCAGCATTCTTAGAATGTCGTTCTTAACACACTCTTCTAAGCAGCACTCTGGTGATACTCTCTCCAAGACTAATTTTTCCCTTCTTGTAGCACTGTACTTCATTTTTAACATTCTTTGCCAATATTCACTCGCATCATTTTTTCTTCTGTTTTGCCTTTCCAGCTATCCAATTCATATGAAGTGATTGATAAGGTAGCCCATACTCCTCAAAGTGAAACCTTTGCTTTTTAAGATTTTAAGGACATGTTTCAAAGATTTGCCCATGAACATACAGCATTTGATTTCTTTACCATCGCACTCTTGAACGTTGGATCGGATACGAGTAGAACCAAATCCTTGACAATTTTAATAAATGACGCTGACTTTCTATTTTTGTACCCGTTCTGTGCTCTGTATAAAACTATATCATATTTATATGGAAATAGCACAAACAAGAAGTATATTATCTTGTCTTTAGAGTATGTTAGTAATAGTCTGTCGATATTAGATTTATCTCTTTGCACATAGCATTTAGTTATGAAGCTTCTAAGGTCCATGGATCAATAGGTGAAATTAGGACTGCTTTTTATAAAATGATACATATCAAGAACTATGGGACTGGAAGCACAGTGGTCAAGGTAGCCCAGGGTACTATTACTTGAATTTGAAGGCCAGTTACATAATTTACTTTATATTGAATTAGACAATTGTGTTCCATTCCCTTGTTTCTCATATCCTCAGGCCTGCTCTTTGTCAGGTTCACACATGGCTTCCTGAGTGCTGGATTATTTTCGCCACCCAAACAAGAGACAACAGTGTATTAGTTTCTTCTACTATTTGTCAACCATGAGAATTCACAGGATAAAATTATGTAGATCAAATGTGTTTCCCTAAATTGATAATTGAAGCCCATTGAAAGGAAGTACTATTGGGATTAGCTATGGCATGTGGGGTAAATGCTACTACTTAGATATTATGTACTCTAAGGAAAGAATAAGGGAAGAGGACATATTCTAGAGATAAACCATAGGTATGTACTGCAGCACCTACTCAATTATTTGTCCAATCAGAATACAGTGCATTTATAAATAATTCATGAGTTAGTCAAGTGGCTACTATGGTACACTAACCAGATCCCACTTTACATTCAGTTTGTGATGCCATAGGTTTTATTTGTGTGAGATGGTACAACCATTTTGGTTTTTACCTGAGTTGTCAACCAACAAGGCTGCTGGAATTCTCCTTTCATGTTTGTTATTACTTAGAGATGAACAAGACCTGCACTAAGAAGCTTATGCTAAGAAATCCAATTGTTGACCTTTAAGGTTCTTCCTGTTCATTCAAGGGCATGCATATTATCATTCATACCATCCATTGATGTGTGAAAAATTATGTTCCTTTATGTTTCCCCTGACAACTTTTCATATCCAACCATAACATTTTAATTCAAGCTACTTTTCTTTTCTCAAATGCATTTTTCTATGGGAATGTGCAAAGCTTTCAGATTTATAAGATTGTGCATTTAAGAAAGCCTTTTAAGTAAAAATAGGAATGCACGCCTTTGAAAGTTATGTGAAATTGTGTTCTGAAATGTAGTCTTTCTTCTCTCTAATAATTCTCTAGCTATGTTGAAAATGGAATAATTACTTTGGTTAACTTTTACCCTTCCAAAGTAGGGCAAAATGAATGCAATATATATTTTGTTTTTCAAAAAGCAAAACTGTCCATAGTGTGTGTTTTTCACTGCCGTCTCATTTTGAAGGAAAAAAGTGGCATTTTTTGCTATTCAATCTCATTAACTTGGTCAATATTAATTCTGTATATTATAACACTTAGATGTGTATTATAACAAGAATTCCACTTTTTCCACTTAAAAAGTATTCCTGTTCTGTGTTACTTTTGCTAAGTGTTTGCTTTCTGATCAGAATTATATGATATAGTGATGCAAAAAGACATAAGCATGGTTGAATCCCACACAAGGATTCCACAAAGTAGGTTACTCTAAGGGACATCTTTTAATGATTATCCCATCAGGCTCTGCCTCAATAAATTTGTATGCTTTTATAGTAGAGGCTATACCTGTCTTTGATTTTCCACTTATTACATTGTTATATCAGATAAGAGTGAAATATACAGCACAACACCAAGGGGAATCACAATACAAAACCAGAAATTATGGAATGTGTTGGTATCAACAAACAAAGTACCATAGACCATTTGAACAGTCATTGAGAGTCAGTGTTGTGTGTATTTGAATTGAATCTCAGTAGCAACTCTATAGGACAGCCTAGAATCATCCCAGAGTTAATCCAAGGTTATAATCTTAATGGAAATAGACTGCCTTTTTTTTTCTCTTCTCATGGAGCCACGGGTGGATTAGAACCATAGACGTTTTGATTCGCAGCTGAGTTTTTTACCACGGTACCTCTACAGTACTTTCACGTGTCAGTAGGCCCTTCAGCTGTGTTGTAATTGATTGGTTCCATTCAGTCGGTTCCATCTCATAGAGACTGTCTGTACAGCAGAAACACCACCCAGTTTTGCACCAGCCTCGTAATTATTGTTGGTCAATCATGTCATGGAGGGGCTATCACTAGTTCACTAATATTCCACTTTACCCAGCACGGTAAACTTCTCCAGGGACCAGTTCCTCCTGATACTATATGACAAAATCCTGCCGTCCTCCCTTCTAAGGAAAATTCTGGCTATAATGTTTCCAAAACAAATGGATCATTCTTCTGGAAGTACACGATAACTTCAATAGTCTTTGCCAACTCTATAATATACAAACATCAGTTTTTCCCTACTCTTTCTGGTTTCCCTCCTTGTCCAGTTTCCACGTGTACATGAGGCCATTGAAAATACCACATCGGTGCCCCTTAGTTCTCAAAGCGATGTCTTTTTTTTTTTAAGAGGTATTTTTTGCTGTAAATTTGCCAAGTGCAATATTTCATTTGATTTCTTGGCTGCTGCTTCCAGGAGCATGGACTATGGGTGCAAGTATAATGAAATCCTTGACAACTTTAATCTTTTCTCAGTTTATCATGATGCTGCCTATCGGCCAGTAGTAAGGATTTATGTTTTCTTTTCATTGAAGTTTAATTCATACTGAGGTTGTAGACTTGGATCTTCATAAATAAGTGCTTCGAGTTCTTTTCACTTTCAGCAAGCAAGGTTTATCATCTACATATCGCAGGATGATAAGTTTTCTTTCAATCCCGATGGGATGTTTCTCATTGTATACAGAGTGATTAGTTATGGTAAAAGGATAAACACTGGCACACATCTTCCTGGTTTTACACTGTTCAGTATCCCTTGTTCTATTTAAGCAAATACCTCTTGGTCGAGCACAACTAATTGTTCTAGATTTCTCTTCTTAGCAATATTATTTTTAATTTGTTATGATCCATACAGTTCAATGACTTTGCATAGTTAATAAAACACAAGTCAACCTCATTCTGGTATTTTCTGCCTTCAGGCAAAGTTCATTTGACATCAACATGATAGTCTTCATTTCATGTCCTCTTATGTATTTGGCTGGAATTCCTGGCCACTCTGCCAATGCACTGTTTCAACCAGTTTTGAATTGTTCTCCTAAAAATGTTACTTGTGTATGAAACTAATAATAGTTGATGATTTCTGCATTCTTTTGGGTTACATTTGTAGGGAGCAGGAACTAATATGAATCTCTTCACGTCAGGTGGACACGTCTTTCTTGTGTCTTGGCATAGAGCAGCGGTTCTCAACCTGTGGGTCACGACTCTTTTGGGGATCGAACGAACCTTTCACCGGGGTCGCCTAAGACCTTCAGAAAACACATATTTCCGATGGGCTTAGGAACTGAAACACCGCACCTCTATCCGTCTCCAGGCGGGTCCGCCCACATGCGGATGTGCCCATATACAAGTCCCGGCGTTACCCATGCTACACTTTTCTTCAAGATAAAATTTCATTTATTTGTAATGAGAAATAAATATTTCACAATATATAATTATATATTGTTTTGTGATGAATCACTATACTTTAATTATGTTCAATTTGTAACAATGAGAATACATCCTGCATATCACATATTTACATCATGATTCAAAACAGTAGCAAAATTACAGTTAGGAAGTAGCAAAGAGAATAATGTTATGGTTGGGAGTCACCACACACAAGGAACTGTGGGACAGGGTCTAAGGAAGGTTGAGAACCACTGGCAGAGAGCAATGAGGGCTTCCTGCACGGCGTCATTTGGCTGAAGCATTTTAATTCGTATCCAGCAATTCCTGGAAGCTTGCTTCCCGCCCCCCACCCCCAATGCCTTCAGCGCAGCTGGACTTCTTATCTCAATACCGGAAGTTCCTGAACAGCTGCTGCCTCGGACGTGGCCAGTTCTTCGTAGCACGGTGACTCGGTATTTCTTCCATCTTCTTTTGATGCCTACCACATACTGCAATCTTTGGAATTTTATTTTCACATTTCTAAACACCATGATTACTCATGTATCAGATTTAGTTGTTGTCTACTTCTTGATAAGAAAGTTTAGGACATATTTCACATAAAACCTTCCTGAAGGGACCTCATCCCTATCTTCCCAAGTTGTTTTTTTTAAATTCATAGTTCAATTTTTGTTGTCACGACTGAAACTTCAGTGAAGACATATATGGCATACATTTTTATACGATCTCAATCCATTGCAATCTCCATTTCTTTTTAAAAAAAATCATTTTATTAGGGGCTCATACAACTCACATCACAATCCATCCACACATCAATTGTGTCAAGCGCATTTGTCCATTCCTTGCCCTCAGCAATCTCCATTTCTATAAGAGAATTTCATCCTAGATTCGCTTCCCTTCCAATTTGGACTCCTCCCCAGGTTGGACGACACAGCTGTCATTGAAAAACAAGGTTGCCCCAGGCTCATGACTGCCAGAGTAAACTTTACTGACAGTTTTCTTTTCTCTTTTTCTTTATAACAACTTTATTACAATATCATTCACATGTTATGTAATTCATCCATTAAAAGTTTACAACCCGATGGTTTTTAGCATGTTACACATGTTGCACATCACTAACTGACTAATTTGAGAACATGTTTACGCTCCCTGAGAGAAACCTACAGTTATCAGCATTCACTCCTCATTTCTTTTCTCCCTCTAGCCTTGGACAATCACAAATCTATTTTCTGTCTCTGTGGGCTTATCTCTTCCGGACAGTTCATGTAAAAAGAATCAGATGTGGAATTTTGTTCCTGGTGTCTTCTATTTAACATGCTAATGTCAAGATTCATTTATATTATAATATGTATTAGTGTTTAATTATTTTTATTTTTCCAGCTATGCTAGAAGGAAAGTTTAGAGGTAGGAACTAGAAACATTGTTAGTGCTGTGCTATAATAGTCAAGGAGCTCAAGCTGTTAATGCTGCAGGGACATTCAATCTTTTGCCTAAAGACACACTAGATAGGGCGACAGTTGTTTTTTCTTGAAATATTTTCAATCCTGTATTCTTTCTGAATGTGTTAGATTCTAACATACTCAGTAAAAATTTTAAATTTCTTTCCTTTCTTTAAACAATTTTATTAGTAATTAGATGAAAGTTTACAGAGTCAATCAATTTTTTTATTCAACAATTTGCATATATTTTGTTTCATCTCATTGATAACAATCCCCACACTGTAATATTACTTATTCTAGTTCATTCTTATTTCCATTCATTCTTCTTTGTAACCATTTTTGGGATAAATATTGCAATCTTAATCTTAAATGGTTGATATTTTAAGGTGTGCATACTTCTCTAATGTTATTGTTTCCCTTATAAACCTGCCTGAAAATAGAGCTATGGGAATGAGTAATTTCCAGACCTGAAATGACTAAGGTGCCCTGGTCTCCGGAGTTCTATCAGTTTCAATCCAACTAGTAAGCTCTTTTATATAGCTTGAGATTTGTTCCACATTTTCCTCCCACTCCATCTTATCCCTTTCCTAGAAGTTGGTCATGGTAGCTGGGTATCAATTCGTTCTTTTGGTCTTAGGGTTGTGGAGACTGGTGTTGCATGCTTCATTAGTCCACTACACTAATTCTTTCTAAGTGCTTTCCATTTCTCCCCACTATTCTTTCCTCAGGACATAAAGAAATGAATGGTTGCCCTTTACATGTCCACTCATGATCTTTTAAGACCCCAGTCATTACTCACCAAATTGGTAGGTAGAAACCTGTCTGTGAGCTCTGGTATACCAGTTAACTGTGGTGCGTGCAGCATCCATGGTCCTGAGCTGCCAGGCGTTTCTTTTGAGATGTCTCTGGGTAGAATTAAACTTTCAAATATTTAGTTAGCAGCTGATGGTATTACGTCTTTGTGACCCTCAGTAAACCAATGGTCAGCATAGAAGTTGCTTGTCTTCCACACTTACATCACGGATTGGGAAGCTTGTTTTCCGGCTAAAAACCATTTGGGTATTTATATGATCAGTCACGGGCCCGACTGGTCAAATATTTAATTACTTATCACTAATGTGATGGCTAAAATGGCTGCTCTTTGGTGAGGTGTGTGATGTTAACTGGTATTGATGATTAGCTATTCCCCACCCCAATCTTAAGTCTTGTCTTCCTTTTCATTGAATTTGTGTCTAAAGGTACTTAAAAACATCCTCACAATTTCCTAAGTAAATGTTAATAGAAATAACACTTCTAATGGCTAATTATTTGTATCTTCTTATAATATTCTGTTCCTTCTTATATGGTAATATTTTTATAAGAGCTATTTTCTTAAACTATTTTTCTTGCATTCCATTTAGAATGAAGTGGATTTCTGCACAAAATCTCTATTAATGCGATTTTTTGAATGCCTTTCAGGTTTTTCTATATTTGTATGGACAGTGGAAAGGCTACAATACTCAGTTTACAAACGTAGGCTTTTTGACAGACAGACGCTAGCTTAGAGCTCAGGAAGGAAGCTGGTTGTGGTAACTGAGAGAACCCTCGGTGTCAGACTCAGGGAGACTCTCCCCAGTGGAGTCTGTGTTCTCTCCAGACTTTCAGTCCATGTCTTTGCAGAAGAAGATTTTGTCTAGAAATAGACACATGACTGCAAAGTATTGTGTGTACACCCCCCAAAACAAATGAGCAAAACATATAAAAACAAACCAAGTCAGCTGTCATCAAGATGATTCTGAATTATGATGGCCCCATGGTTGTCATACTAGAACGATGCTTCTAAGCTTCTAGATCGATCATTTGGAAATAAAGTGCCAAGCCTTCTTCTGAAGCTCCTGTGTGGGAACGGCAACCTCAAACCTTCAGGCTAACAGTCTAGCAAGGGATTCCTGTTGTCTGTGCATACATAGAATACATATAATTAATACATATATTTAATGGCATTTAAGTATTCCCATTATTTCAGCCCATTATTCCTCTGATGCACGTTATACTTGGGGTTTCCTATATGTAAAGAGCCACCAAAATTGCTGTAGAAGCATGCGCTCTCTTTGCTCCCAGTTGGGACTACAGCAGTGAGCACTACTCCATACTGTTCCCACTTTCCAGAGAGTGTTGAAATTCCTCTTCCGCTGTGCACTGTCCTCTTTGTTATTGGCTTCTGGCATTTTATATGTGATCTAGTGGCTCAGTGGTTAAGCAATCAGCTGCTAACCACAAGGTCATCAGTTCAAAACCAGCAGGGGTTCCATGGACACCTGGGAATCTGGAAGGACTTGGAGATCTACTCCTTTACAGATTACAGCTTAGTTTAACCTTATGGGACAATTGTTTTGTGTCCTACAATGTTGCTATGGGCCCTTAACTCTGATACACAACAGTAACCATTCAACTTGATCAGACACAACAACAGCTTACCAGTGAATTTCTTTTGTAAAAGAAAACATCATAAAGCCTTTCTGGCTAAAACAGTGTGATTGAATTGCTGAAGTAAAAGTATTCCTTTACTGACTTTCCTACCTTGGATGTTTATTTGCTCTGCTGCAGAAAATCTCCCTCCTATACCTCTGCTATCTGGATATGTAAGGAGCTCAGATGGTGTGGTGGGCTACACGTTGGGCTGGCAAAGACTGCAGTTCAAAGCTGTCAGATACTGCATCAGAGAAAGAAGAGGTTGTTCAGTTCCTGCAAAGATTGACGGCCTTAGAAACCCACAGAGGCCATTTTACTCTACCCTGGAGGGTTGCTACTTCTATGAGTTTGATTCTCTCAAGGGCACTGTGTTGGGTATGTTCATGGTTGGCAGCCATAGAGACTGAAAGGTAATTTCTACGTTCACTATGTCAAGATGTAAAAGAAATGCTATAGAAGGAAAGGAGTCTTGGCACAGTCTTTTGTATAAGCTTGACACAGTCTTTTGTATAAAATTGGCCAAAGGAGTATTCATTCACGACAAAGATATAAAAAGAAAAATGCTTAACAGAGTTTTGGAGACTGCCTGATCTAAATGTTCTAGACTACTTAGATAAAGCTGCTTGGGGGTAATGTGGTCCTGGCTCCAAAATTAAGTTTCATAATCCCAGAAGAATTTAGGTAAAGCAGAGTAAACATGTTTTATGATTCTACCTGAAAGATACATGATTGCCAAACTCTATAGTTAGATCCGGGAATCAATCACATCACTGTAATTCATTATATACAATTATCCAGTAAACGCCCCCTTTCCACTCCTAACACAATCTCCTTTTGGCCACATCCAAAGACTAAACAGTTAAACTACTGTATTATAAATTCTTTGTTTCAATATAGGATACGCACCTTGGTTAAAAGTTTTCAGTTGAAGTTATCAGTTCTCACATAAGTAAGCAAGTGCCTTTTAATGTATATTTGTTCCCCTCTCTGAAAAAATATTAATTTCATTTTGTACAGTGTGACAGAAATTTTCACTATAATATTTGGGTATCTTTTCATGAAATTATTGGAAGGAGAAGAAATAAATACGTAGCTTTAATGTATGATATTTATGATCTTCTTTTTAATATGATTAGTTTTAATTGCAGAAATATTCAAATTCTACCACTATGGCTTTTGATCCTAGTGCTGGTGCTACTATTATCATGCAATTGGATCTGATATTTGTTTATAGTAGCTTTTGGCAAAAGCTTTGTTTAGAAATTTGTGTATTTTACTATTCTTTTGGTTACCATATGATCATTGCAGGTCCTATCATTTCTATTAAACACAGGAGAAAATGAAGGTTCATGGAAGTAATTGCATAGCTCAAATTTATAACTCAGTTTAACTATAAAGTCCAGTCATGCTATCATGTTAGATGGTGACTCCTTTCTGTTACACAGTTGGTGGCCATATATTGATTTGTTTGTTTGCAGCTGTATGGCATATTAAATTACGTCCTTGGCAAAATAATTAAGGATATCTTCTGATCTATCAATTTTTCTCTGATATTTTTCTAGTTTTCTATTTAATGATATAGTTTTTTATATCTCACTTGTTTTTATATCTCAGCTGTATTTATATCAAATGCTAACAAACTGCACATGTGTGCTTTGGAGACGCCATGCACATTTGAAAGGTAAGATAAAATGCAAAGTGGAACAACATAAAACTAACCGGTATGTTCTGGTTGCTGATAAATAAAACTTTGTGAACTGCCAAAGCTATCGTACTAAACCAAGCCCTCCCTTGTCTATTCCATAGACCTTATCAACAAATTCACTAGTAACCAAGGTTAATTTGAAAATATTTTATGAATTTGTTTCCTAAAAGTATTAATCCAATAAGCAAATGTGGTGAAGAAAGCTGATGGTGCCCGGCTATCAAAAGATATAGCGTCTGGGGTCTTAAAAGCTTGAAG
>NW_022103912.1:5816119-5858161 GCF_000313985.2 Echinops telfairi | reverse complement strand
AACGATGTACAAATGTGCTTTACACAATTGATGTGTGTATGGATTGAGATAACAGTTGTATGAGCCCCTAATAAAATGTTAAAAAAAAAAAAAGAACTATAAAAAAAAAAAAGTATTAATCCTAGTGCTAGAATTTTTTTGTCTCATTTTAAGCTGTATGTTAGTTCAATGACCTATCTTGAAGTCCTGCATACACGCATGTTGCTGTACTAATGAACACTGAGACGGTAACAAGGACGATTTTCATCCTTCTGCGGCAGTCTTCTTAGATGACAAAGAAAGATAAAAGATAAGCCTAATTGGGACGATGTAAAACGACTTTTCAACTCTGAAAACGAAATTTAATTTTGTTCTTATTTTCCTTCCAAATTTCAGCTGTGACCCGTGGCAGTCCTTCATCTTTTCGGTGCTCATCCTCTTCGATTCTAAACTGAGAGAATTGCAATGGGCCGATTCAAAATTTTGTTTCTCTCAAAATGAAACCTTCTGTCAAAACATTTTGCATAGTCTATTATTCAAACGTCCATAATTGAAAAAACGGGTCATGTCTGGCTGAAGCAGTGGGAGGAGCACAGTTAGGAAGCAGACTGAGGCCTGTCTCCATCGGCTCCAACTCACTCCAATTACACGTCCAGAGATACCTCTGTGAAACCCTAGCGTCCTAGGTAAATCTACAACAAATATAATGTTTCAGTAGATTTTGCCATGATATCATCAACATTTATGTATTACTGTGAACATAGAAGGGTAAGTTTTAGGGAACAGACAGAATGGGAAAAGTTCATGATCAACAGAAGTAGAAAAGGAATACATTAATAACTTTGTCTCATTTTCAATTATTTTTGCCCCTTTCTATAACTAAATCTATCTGTGTTCCCCATCGCTATGTAAAGCGATTTCTACAAAAGTTCCTAGGATCCAGTTACCTATTGTCTTTTTAAAATTAATTAGCTACATAGCAATTTAATACTACTTCATAGAAATAAGTCCCAAACTCTGAATCCTTGGTCCTGGGGAAGTCTATATTTCTAGTTCTGCAGTCACAGTCAAGGCCAAGTTCAACTATGTGTATTTCCAATCCACATAAACCTTCCCATCAATTTTTTGACATTATTAATTGAACCACCTAGGTATACCTCAAATACACAGAGACTTATAAAGAAGGCACTCTTTTAAAGGTTTTGATATCAGGGATTATGTCTCGAACTGCCAACCATACAGATCACAGCCCAACTCATAACCACTACACCACCGCGACTCCTAGAAATTATGCCTCTTTGTTACTTGACTTCTGCGCAGTGTTTAGGATAAGGGCACATACATAAAATAAGCTCAATCAGTATCTGTCTGGTGGAAAGAAAAGTGAGAAAGAATAATGATGGACAGACAGGCTTCTGTATGATGTTTTAGCTTTAATAAGAATACCTATATCTCTCTTGAATTCAAAAACATGATATCTAAAAAATGCCCAGAAGCTTGATTATGACATTTTTTAAATAATCATTTTATTGGGGCTTGTACAACTCATTACATTCCATACATCCATCCATTGTGTGTCAAGCACATTTGTTGCCCTCATCATTCTCAAAGCATTTGCTTTCTACTTGAGCCCTTGGTATCAGCTCCTCATTTTGCCCCTCCGTCTCCACTCCCCTTTCCTTCATGAACCCTTGATCATTTATAAATTATTATTTTGTCATATCTTACACTTTCTGTCATCTCCCTTCACCCACTTTTGTGCTGTGTGTCCCTCAGGGAGGAGGTTATATGTAGATCCTTGTAATCATTTTCCCCTTTCTACCACCTTCCCTCCACCCTGCTGCTATCGCTACTCTCAACACTGGTCCTGAAGGGATCATCTGTCCTGGATTCCCTGTGTTTCCCGTTCCTATCTGTACCAGTGCACATCCTCTGGTCTAGCTGGATTTGTAAGGTAGAATTGGGATCATATAATGATAGTGGAGGTGGGGGTGGGGGGAGAAAGCATTTAAGTACTAGAGGAAAGTTGTATGTTTCATTGTTGCTGCACTGCACCCTGACTGCTTCATCTCCCGACCCTTCTGTAAGGGGATGTCCAGTTGTCTACAGATGGGCTTTGGGTCCCTAATCTGCACTCCCCCTCATTCACAATAATATGAGTTTTTGTTCTGACAATCCCTGATACTTGATCCCTTCTACACCTCGTGATCACACAGGCTGGTGTGCTTCTTTCATGTGAACTTTGTTGCTTCTGAGCTAAATGGCCAATTGTTTACCTTCAAGCCTTTAAGACCCCAGATACTATAACTTTTGATAGCTGGGCACCACCAGCTTTTTTCGCCACATTTGCTTATGCACCCATTTGTCTTCAGTGATCGTTATCGGGAAGGTAAGCACATAATATGATTTTTTTGTCCTTTGATGCCTGATACATATTTTTAAATGGCATCCATACTGTTAGAGTGATCATATATTTTACAAAAGTTTAACCCATGTACTTTGGGTTAATTTGGGTCTGGGCTATGATTACAGGTTAAGGAAGGTGATGATTATATGTAATATATAAGCACTGTAAATAATAAGCAATAAAATCATTTGCAATGTAGAAATAATTTTTAAAGTTTTCTTATATGAAAATCTTATAAATTCACATGAAGTATCTTGTAAAACAGTCTTCAGTTTCTAAGGTTTCATTTCATTGAGCATGAAAACACATATATTTCAGTGTGATATGGTGGTGTGCTGAGTTGTGTCTTTGGGGATTAGAGATCAAAGGAGGCACAAATCTGTTAAATGAAAAATGCAATAAGGTCTCGGTATAAATCTGAATATGAATTGATACGCTTCATAAGTTCTGAGTGTTTTTGAGATGCAAGAATTTTTCCAGTCTCTACAAAATTCATGTTGCAGAAGGCAATTTTATCCAAATCATAAACCCGTACATCAACATTTTAAATTTCCCAATTATCTCAATATTCATTCCTTCAGAGATAATAATGTGTAGTGGGTAAATATTCAAAAGAATCCAATTGAGAAAAGTTGCATCTTAGAGGTGACAAAAGACTAGGCATAATATCTAATATCAATCGTCCCTGATACCCAAGCAATGATGGTTCAGAGCATTCTGCACCCTCAAGAAAAAGCGTCTCAAATCATGTACCATACAATGTCTCATTATTGTTTGAATTTTTTCATGAGAATATCAGTCCTTCTCTAGGTCTACATTGTCGTAATAGCTTGCCAACAAGCTGGAAACTGAAATAGAAATCTAGGGAAAGAAACACAGTTTTGTATTATTTTGTTTTGTTTTAAATTGCATACCACAAATGAGAAGTTATTATTATGACTTTACTTAAGCACCTCGGGTAGTTAAGAATATGAAAATAAAACATTAAGATTTGTACACTGAACAAGAATTTTCCACGACTCTTGTCCTCAAAGGAAAAAGGGAATCCTGTCTCTGGTAATGAGGCTCTTGTTTTTTTCACTTCCAAGTGCAGGTTGTTAGAATGATCGGAAACAACCTAAGAGTAAGAAAGTCATCCGATTTTTCCTGTCAACAACCTACGTCCCTGGGGAGAAGCTCACACTACAAGAGATGCTCTCTATTTCTCTGTGAGTCTTGCCTCCCTGGAAATAAAAACACAACCAGAAACACTTCCCCTAAAGGTTCTGAATAACTTGTCCTCATTGCCAGGAGTCACAGGGGACACTTTTTAATCATATTCTATTTTAGAGCACCTGGATTCTTTCAGCATTTAGTTATTTATTTCCTATTATCCACTGCGAGGCTTTATTATATTTTTTATTGGAGTGACTATTTTATTCTGACACCCTGACTTGAATCAACATCTCTCCCTTTTTCGTTCCTAATGGTGTGTTATGTGCTTTCAAAGATTACTTCTAGAGGGGAAGGAATGTCTCCTTTTCAACCAGTACAGTTGCTATGGAGACAGTTCTGTGTTTCAGTAGAGAACTGAACTCCATATAGTTTATAGGCCATGATAGTTGGGAGGTTTATGACAGGCATTTTGTTTGAGGTACTGCTGAGTGGACTGGAGCCACCAATATTTTGTTTCACAGTCAAGCACTGTTCCATGTGTATCACCTCAAGATATCCATCTTTTCCAAAGTAAGTATTCCATTTCAATTATGTGATGCTCTGCTCATGAGTAAGGATACATGGCAGGGAAAGCATAGCTAGGTTTTCCTTAACAAATTTTCAATCTATTTGGAATGAAGGAGCCCTTCAGCCAGAGAGGGTAGGTGAGCAGAGTCTAGAAAGTTGGGTGATATGTAATTGGAAATGGGCGAGTGCATTTTATTTTATTGTGATTGCCCCAGGACCCACCAGAAAGTTTTCAATTATTTTTAACCAGTCGATGAGTATTCCTTTGGGTTCATAATAATGACAAGATTAACAAGTAAATACAGTCACTGTAATCAATGGTAAGATAAGAGGGAAGGAAAAACAGCTCCACTAGGAATGTGTTGAACTAGTTGAACTAGGAATGTGATCTCTGAGGGGTTTCTTCCAGGCACAAAGTCAATTCAACTCAAAGCAACCCTGTAGGACACAGTAGAACTTCCCTTGTGGGTTGCTGAGGCTAGAAAGCCTGACTGGAGTAGAAAGCCTCATCTTTCCCCTGAGATGCTGTTGGTAATTCTGTAGCCCAATACTCAGTGCCCTGATCCCAAAACCAGTGAATTAACTAAATGTATGTCCTTTTCTTTATTAACATATAACACTCTTATACTGATGACAGTTGGCTGAAAAGTATCCTCATTACGCAAATAATATCCCACTGAAGATATCCTGAATCCTTTAAATGCATAGTCTTACATAGCAAAGGGAACTATGTTGATGTGTTCAAACTAAAGACATTGAAGTGAAAAAATCACCATGAATGATTCCATTGGGACCAATTAATGACCAGGGTATTTATAAGAAGCAGAGCAGAGGATGGTACGTGATCATAGAAGCTGAGGGAGAGAAGGAATTATATCCATGGAAGCAAAGGTCAGAGTGATGCAACCACGGTTCAAGGAACACAGATGGCCTCCCAAATGTGGACAAGACAGGGAAATCAAAGTTCTCTGGAGCTGACAGAAGAACACAACTCTACCCAGAGCTCTATTTGAAGGCCTCTGTTTTCCAGTTAAAAGGAGCCCTGCTGGTATAGTGGATTATGTATTAGGCTGCTCACCACAGCGTGGGTGGTTCAAACCCACTAGGCTACTCAAGGGAAGACCAATAAGGTTTTCTACTTCCATAAAGATTTGGTCTTGGAAACTCTTCGGAGCAGTTCTTGTCTGCCTTCTAGTGTCATTTTGAGTCAGAACAGATGGCAGTAGGTTTGGGGTTTTCTAGTTAGGTAACATAATAAACGTGTCTTATTCAAGCTACACAATTTGGAGATGAGAGAATAAAGCACTTAGCTGCTAACCAACTGGTTGGTGTTTCAAAACCATCATCTCCACCAGCTCCTCGGCCAGAGAAAGGTGTGGTAGTCTACTTCCAGAAATGTACAGGCTTGCTAATGCTATGGGGAAGTTCTATTTTGTCCTAGGGTGTTCTCTTGCATCGAATCAACTGGTCAACAATCAATGAATTTATTTTGTTAATATCACTCTTTTGCTCCAGGTGACTGGAATGTGTGTGTTTTGGGGGGCTCGGGGTGTCCACAGCTGTGGTAGTAACATAATCCGGTGTCAATTTGGGATTTAAGAGGATTAAGAGTGAAGGGATGGAATCTAGTCTATCAATTGGGTCACAGCCAATGAGGTCTCTGTGGGCATGGTCTTCCCCTGAGGATTCTGGGAATAACTCTAGTATTTCCTCCTTAGAGGCGGAAGAGGGCTTCTCTCTGCACTCCCTGGGAGACTCACTACTGACAAGGCTGATTCCCTGTGAGATATCCCTGAGGAGAAACCACATGGACCTACCCTGCTGCAGCCCAGAATGCTGGAGAAGCCACTTGGAGACCCCTGCCAGTGCTGAGATGCTTACAATGCCACTGGATCCAAAGGCATTCTACCCATTGGCCTGTGATCGTCCTGTATTCTGCATCACTGCCTATGTTTTGTGAGTCAGAAGAGGACTTTATAGCTCGGTATCAGACATATGGACTAATATTGGATTTATTAACTTGATCTGGACCGGGCTGGGAAGTTTTCTTGATGTAGAGTTGCTCTTACATATAAAGCTCTTTCTTCTACACATATGTATGTTTATGAATTTGTTTCACTAGTCTACCCAGACTAGCACATTATGATACCAGGGGTGGGGTACTAGAGAAGCAAGTCATAAAGATGGAGAGTGGATGCTTGTTTGACCTCTCACTCATGGTAGCGTTTCTTCTTTGGCTAGCCAGAAGTCAGATATGCCCATGCAGTTTACTGGGTTGTTTTCTGGAAACAATATGGGGATTTAAAGCTTTGATTATTTTGTTTGCTTGTTGCCTTTAGTTATTCCCAGTTGAAATGGCAAATATGAGTGTGATTAATGTAGATTTGTAGCTCAGGGGGCGAAATCACTGTTTGAATTTCTCAGAAACCATGCTGCTTAAGGAAAATGGCTGACAGAAGGTCAAAATGGCTGAGAGAAAGCCTGGATCAGTTTTGATACTCTCAGAGACCAAATCTTATATTTTGTATAAATAGAATAGTTTAGAGATTTAGATAAGCTAAATAAGGATTATTCTTGACTGTTTTAAGAATTGAGTTCAATATCTGATTCTACTTTGTTCATACTTATTTCTTCTGCATATTATGGTAGATATAAGGATTTATAGAAATGACTTGCGGAAGTATGAAAATAGAGAGTTTGTAAGCCCACTTGCCTCGACCATTAATTTGATCTTTACCCTGTTCCCCCGAAAGTAGGATATCCCCCCAAAATAAGACCTATTTACAGTTTTGCCTCTTGCTGAACTATAAGGCATCCTCCCAAAAATAAGACCTCCCCGAAAATAAGGGTTTGGATTGTTATGATGATGTTCCAGAAGATGATGACATGACTGTCATTGAATAAACGAGTAAATGTACCATATATTGTTGTACATGGAAATAATGGTAGTAACAAGAAATTCTTGATACTGTAGGATTCACAGTTTGTCTGGTTATGCTGGTTTGTGATGACAACTACTACTGGACCATATACAAGTAATAAATTTCCTTTTTTGTTGTTCAACAATAAATGTGTACTGTATTCTCCTTGACGGACATCCCCTGAAAATAAGACCTAGCGCATCTTTGGGAGCAAAAATTAATATAAGACACTGTCTTATTTTCGGGGGAAAGGGTAGATGGGTTTAGGACATGCCTGAAAGAAGGCTCTGAAAAGATAGGCCCCACCCAGTGTCTTAAGTGCTCAGCACATTTGAAGGTGAAGAGACTTGCCTAGGGGCTGTGGACAGATTGAAGGAAAAAAGGGAACTCTGGATATTTGAACTTTGAACTCATAGTTTTTGTCAGAACCTGGAAAAAATCTGGAACCATGAAGGAAACTCCTCTCTAGGACTGAACATTAAAGGGAGCCCATGGGAAGGCTGAAATGCTTGCTAGGCGACCACCTGGATCTACTGTTGAGTGATAGTGGGAGAAATGTTGAGTGGTAGTGGGAGGATTGAGTGGCCACTGACACTCATGCAACTGGTTTACAAGGAACTAGAGGAGAAAATGAAAGTGGGTTGACTGGTCTGAAGTTCATGCACAAGGAGGCTAGGCTTGTTGAGAATTTGTGGTGGGGCAAGGGGACTAGTAGAGGCTAAGTAAGGCAGCCAACAGTAAGTTGACCAGAACCTGACCAGATAAAGAGAAGATATTTGAACCTATGAACTGATGCATATTGCTGCAGACCTTATGGATGGCCTGTCCTAATTTGACTTCGCTTTTGGATGTGGATTTCACAAGGTTCCAACTGGAATGAAGATTCTTCACATAAAAGAATATGATTGTCTCCTGAGAGTACTGAGTTGATGTAAGTGGGCAATATAGAAATTAGATACCCAAAATGGAGTGGAAAAGGGCATGAAGTTGTTGGCTTACAAACTTTCATAGGTGGGGAAATATATCCATAAGCTTATAAGATTAAGGTGTTGGTGTTACTTAACTGCAATTAGGCATAGGATATTTATTGTTTCGTTCATTTATAGAATGTTATGTTTATGAGTCCACTGTGGTAAACTTAAAAAATGGCGTGTAACGGGAAAGCTACTAGATTCTGTGTACACGCTATACATACATTCCTGGGGTAAGGTCTAGGTACTTGGCAGGGGCCAAACCCAATCCAGGGATACATTCGGCAGCCATCTAAATAGGAGGTGGACAGAAAGAGAGAGAAAAAAGATAGATATGGCTAGGAGGGCACTAACTCATCCCAGGGGAGGGTATTGTTTATATCTCCACAGGCAAGGGAGAGAAAGACCAAGCTTCAACACAATGCACCAAGACATGAATACAATACCATCATGTACCAGGGAACCAATAGAGAGGTCTGCGGGGCTGGTCTAAATCCCAGCTATGTGTCCTCCACCCCCACCCCAGAAGAATGCACTTCAGAGGACACTGAAGCTACAGCTTGGAGACAGAGGCTGGTCATACTAGAGCACACAAGAGAAATGAAGAGGTATGGAGAGGGCTGGGAACACATCCTGGCCCAACGAGCCCCCGTGGACTATATTCCTGCTCAGGGCAGACACTGCACAGAGAAGACCATAGGGCCAGTCTCACCATGAGACACAACATCCCTCACTGACCCATAGCGCTATGGGGGACAACACTGCAGACATAGTGCTGGAACTGTCCCCAATCTGACCCCGTCACTCTGGGGCAAAACAATAAGGGCATGCAACGGAGTAGCAATGGGAGCAAAGTGATGAAATCTCCAGGAAATACAAAAAATAGACTTCGGAGACAGAGTGGCACTCCATCAGAGTCGACTGAAAACACTCACAAATGCCAACAAACAGACCTTGAATTATTTATAGGCTTTTCCATTTTTGTCAGTGGCTTTCTTTTTGTTGTTGCTACTTTGTTTTTGTTGTTGTTATTGTTTTGTTAGTTTTGACTCCCTTTGTTGTTTTGTTTGCCTTTGCCTAGTTTTTGTGCTTATTAATGTCTCTGGATGTCTATCTAGTTATAGGTGGGATAAACAATTCAGAGACAAGAATGGAACCGATGGTTCTGGAGAGATATGGGAAAAGGGAAAGTGGGAGAATGGAAAGATAGGGAGGGACCAACCCAGGGTCAAGGGAGCAACAAGTGAACTAAAATCAATGGAGAGAAGGGAGTAGGGTGCTTAGTGAGGCTTAATCAAGGGCAATATAGCAGCAAGGACTGACTAAACCCGAATGAAGGTCGAACATGATGGTGGGACAAGAGGAAAGTAAAGGGAAATAGAGGAAAGAACCAGGAGGCAAAGGACATTTATGGAGGTCTAAATACAGGCATATACACATGCAAATATATTTATACAACGAGAGGGGAGTAGATCATCTATGTAATCATAAAAATAGGTTAAGAATTAAGGTTGCAGATGGACATTGGGCCTCGAATCAAATACTCCTTCAACACAAGAACACCTTGTTCTAATAACCCAGCGTTCTGTGAAGCTCATCTTCCCAACATGATCACTGAAGCCAAAATGGGTGCATAAGCAAATGTCATGAAGAAAGCTGATGGTGCCAGGCTACGAAAAGATATAGTGTCTGGGGTCTTAAAGGCTTGAAGATAAAAAAGCAGGCATATAGCAGGGAAGCAACAAAACTCACATGGAAGAAGCACACAGCCTGTGTGATCATGAGGTGTGGATGGGTTCAGGTATCAGGCATTTAAAATGCAGAACAAAATCATACTCAATATGAAGGGATTTGGGTGGGGGCGTGGAGTAGAGACCCAAAGCCCAACTGTAGACAATTGGGCATCTCCTCACAGAAGGGTCACAAGGAAAAGATGAGCCAGTCAGTGTGTTGTATGGCACCAATGAAACACAACTTTCCTCTAGTTCCTTAATGCTTCCTTCCTCCACTATCATGACCTCAATTCCACCTTACAAGTTGGATTAGGTCAAAACATGTACACTGCTACAGATAAGAGTCCACAACACAGGGAATCCAAGAAAGATAAACCCCTCAGGGCCAAAAATGCCTCAGGGCCAAGAATAGAGATACCAGGAGGAGAAGGAGAAGGTGGGGGGATAAAGCGGGTATTGATCAAAAAGATCAACATGTAACCCCTGCCCAGGGGGATGAACAACAGAAAAGTGGGTGAAGGAAAGTAGAGAACAATGTAAGATATGAAAATAATAATCTATCATTTATTAAGGTTTCATGAGGGAGGACAGGTGGGGGAGGGAGGGAGGAAATGAGGAACTGGTATCAAGGGCTCAAGTAGAAAGAAAATGCTTTCAAAACGATGATGGAAGCATATGTACAAATGTGCTTGACACAATAAATGATTGCATCGATTGCGATAAGAGATGTAAGAGCCCCCAATAAAAGTATTTAATTCATAATAAAAAAGAATGTTATGTTTAAATGAAGATGGCACATATTGAATTATAAGCCTTTTTTGTTTTATCCTGTTAGGTACAGATATGATTTTATTATTGTTTGTTTGGAAATTATATATGGCTACAGAGATGTGAGAGTGTTAAATTGACAGGGGGGGTTGTGTGTGGTCATTATATAATCATTTGTCCATTTGCAGATTGAGTGTAGCCTTTCATTCAGATCATAGCCAATGGGGCCTCTGTGTGGTCATGGCTGTCTCCTGAGAATTCTGGGAAATCTAGGAATCCTCCATGGAGGTGGAAGACATTCTCTCTGTTCACTCCCTGAGAGACATTGCAGCTCACAAGACACATGGTATTCCACTAGTGCTCCGAGCTGGAAAAGCCACATGGACCTACCTTGATGCAGCCCTGGGACCTAGGAACTGGAGAAGCCACAGGAGACCCCTGCCAGCACTGAGATGCTTACAACACCACTGGATCCAAAGACTTTCTACCCACGAGCCTCTGATCGTCCTGCATTTGGCGTCATTGCATGTGTTTTGTAACTCAGAAGAGGACTTTATAGATTGGTTTCGGCCATATGGGCTAATATCAGATTTATGGCTTGGATTAGATTGGGTTGGGATGCTTTCTTAATGTACAGTTACCCTTTATATAAAACTCTCTCTTATACACATATGTGTCTCTATGGATTTGTTTCTCTAGTCTACCCGGACTAACACAACAGCCCTTAAGCATGGACCTCCCTCACAGCCCTGCTCTGCATAAGCTCTCAGACAGACCAAGCCCAGAGGAGATCCAGCGCAATCAGTACAAGCACAGCCCATATCCTGTTCTGTTCATTCCAGAGTGAGAAGTCAGAAGTCAGAGCAACTCTGCCTGAGGAGAGTCCAGCTGCTGAGCTGGGCTGGAGGCAGGACACACAGCCGAGAAATAAAACATGTCCTACTATTTAAATGCTGCCCCTTTCCTGATTCAGGATGCACTTCCTTCAATCTTCTGATTATTTTGAAAAGTGTTATACTTTTTGTTATCTCATTTACTGAGAATGTTACATTGGAGGTTCAGTACTCTCTGATTCCAAATTTTCTTATCCCTATATGAGGTTGGATCTAATCATATCAGGAAATTTTTGCTTATCTGTTTTGTCATTATTGGAGGTCCCGGGGAACCACTCAATGGCAGTAAGTTTTGTTTCTGTGAAGATGCTAGTAAATTCTGATTCTTGTTCCTACTGAGAGGCATATGAATAAAATCAAACCCCATGGCCATGGAGTTGATTCTGACTCATCCAGAGCCTGGGGGACAGTGTGGGACTGTCCCTGTGAGTTTCGGAGGCTGTAATCTGAGCCACAGTAGAAAGCCTCATCTTTTTCCAGTGCAGCGGCTGCTGCCTTCACACTGCTGACCTTGTAGTTAACAGGCCAATGAGTACCCCACGACACCAACAGGGCTCTTTGAATAAGACGGACACCTGAAGTTGTTCACACTGACTTTTACATGGTACAATAAAGTTCTAGTACTCTAACAGGAGGACGGTATTAGCTCCTTATCTTCACATGCTAGTTTTTCTTTGGTATAAAACAGATTTTCTTTGCCCATTTTTTTACATACATTTAATAGGCTATGAAAACATAGATCAAGGATACAGAAGTCACAGCCATGGATCACACAAGTTAAATACAATCGTATATCCGGTGCCCTCTTTCATTGTAGAGAATAAAATCCAAATAGCTTAACATTATACATAGATTTAATTCTGATCACTTACAACCTCATTTCTCTCTATTGACTTCCCTGCTCATATTAGCCTGCCCATGCAGAAGCCACCCAGAAATTTTCAATACTCTCAGTACTGCATTTTCAAGTGCATGTTTAAGCACATGCTCAACACTCCCAAGCCAGTTCAGAGTGGAATCTCCTTCCTTCCTAATCAAACCAGTCCTTTCTGAGTTTTCAGTGCATTTCCTTTGGGAAATGATTCACTCAATCAACAACTACAAAGACTCTCTTTTTTGTGTGTTCCTTTAGCATGCTGCTTTGTAGTGCATCTCCATTAGACTAGGAGGTATGTCTGCATATCTTATTCTCAGGCATAAAGCACAAAACGTTACTTGGGATTTTAATGTATGCTTGCTGCATGGAACAAAGATTTCTATTTCTTTATCCACTCCTCTCAATATTTCCCAAAGAGTATCAATAAAGTCCAAATAATGAGCCATTGTGTGTCTTTTTTGTCTCCTTTACTTTCACATGCTTAGGTTCCCTGGATATAACTACTGCCAATAATAACACCAACTTCTTAGCAGAATTTGAATACTTATTACCATAGGTCCTCATGCTGAAAGGAAACCTTCAGAATTCCAAAAATCTCCTTTAATCTAGTCAATAATCTGTTTCAGATATTTTGCGTTTTGCCTAGAATGCACAATTATTCTCTTTATCCACAAGGAAATATATTTTACTTATAGCAGCTTGATTGAGGTGTAATCGAAGCACTATAAATAGCTGATATTTAAAATGCATAATTAGATGAATGTTAATGCATGCTTACACATATGAAACCATGCTTATTTATGATGGTAAAAATCATGAACCTATACATAACCTCTAAAAGTAATAAAAACTATTAGTGATAAAAATTTGCACAACAGAACGAAATACTTCTCTAACCTGCATCATCCTCACAATTGTTCCTGTGCTTGAGCCTATTGTGGCAGCCATTGTGTCAACCCATCTCATTGAGAGCCTTCCTCTTTTTTGTTGCTCCTCTATGTAGGCACCCAGAGGGATTTATCTCAATATAAGTGGTTTACAGAGTTTGCCGGGATGAACTGAATAGAGGCCTGAAGATGGATCAGAGAATAGCCGTATGAAGAGAGGCAGTCTAGACAAGGAAACTAAATGGAGACAGGCACCCTGACACATTGCCAAAGCTGTTTACATCTCTTAGTGACACATTCTAGGGTTTCCCAGGCCGTAAGTCTTAACGGGAGTAGACAACCTCATCTTTCTATCATGGATTGGCTGGTAGCTTTGAACTGCGATTGTTCTGTTAACTAACTTTGCAGCACCAGCAGATGTAGATATTGCCGTGTGACCTGCGCTTTGGAATAACTCTACAACAATGAGTTTCATTTGGTTTTATGATATGTTAATTTAGTGTATGGTGTAAATTATAGATTAAGGTACATCTTTCTGCCACCCTGGTTGGGGTGGCACCATTTGTGGGAAAAACGGCTCTTCATTGAATTGTTCTTGCGTTTTTGTTGAAATGCAATGGACTATATTTGTGTGGGTTTGTTTCTGGACTCTCTAGTCTATTCCATTGAACTCAATGTATTTGTCTAGTTACTAGTGCAGACATAATTGAAATCCTACAAGTGTTTGGCTTACCAGGATTCCTTTAGGAGATCAAAGGGAGGGAAGTTTGGTGTGTTTTAATTTTAACCCCAGGTATTTTTTTTCATGTCCTCTGGCATAGAGGGACCATTGAGGCGGATGGAATAGGGATTTCTGTCTGCTAAGGGAACATTGGACCTCGAGACCAAGCGTGGTAAAGAGCCTAACCTTGAGACGCTCTAGAACAGGGTAGAACTGCCCCTTCGAGTTTCTGAGACTGTAATTCCTTTTCTGCTCAATAGTTTTATTGATATAAAATTCACTTATTATATGCGTCTATAGCTAACTCTTTTAAAAAGAATTGTATATACAGCGTCACAATCAGTTCTCGTGTACCCTCTCCCTCCCACATTCATTATTTGCTCCCCATTTCTGCTTAAATCTTCCCCATAACCCCTATAAGCTATTACATCAGTTATCATCGCTACACATTGCCCCGCCTGTGCTTCATAAACTGGGAAGCATCTCGGAAACAATAAAAGACAAAAACGGGGGGGAGGGGGGGGAGGAAGAAAGAAAAGACTATTGGCAATAATAATAATAATAATAATAACTCCAGAATAAAATACTATTAATGAAAATCGGTATACTTTCAGGTGATAAATTGCCTGGTGATTTAAAACTGTTTAGTCTCTTTATGTATAACATCTGTATGATAATAGTACTGGTCTCACATTTATAATGAGGATAGAATAAGATACTACATGCAAAGTCCTCGGAACCATGAAAAAAATTACCATAGTAAAAGCTCATAATGATTACTTCCAAGTTTGATGAATACTGGAAAAAGAAAAGAAAATAAATAAGTTGGGTTAAGCAACAGGTTATACTGGCATAAAGGTTATAGTCGAAGAAATAGCATATTCCTTGTGTGTAATATAATGCTATTTAAATGCTGTGGTGCTAAAAGATGTCATTTTTAGCAGATTTTTAATTTTTGTTATCCAAAAGACCGCATCACATGGAAACATTATTGCACAAAAGATTTGTGTTTTAATTACTATGGCTATTGTTGATATAGAGCTTACTTTGCTATCACGTATAACCTGTTTTAACACTCAATCTAATTCCTTTCTGGAATAATTGCATGTATATTGGTTTTAAAATATTTTCTTCAGAATTATGTCCTTGAATAAAATATGTGATGTCATTAATATAATTCAGTAGAGCATATGAATTTATGTGAATTACATATGGCAAGCTTGTTTGCATTGATGACATTGACCATGATCTCTAGAGAACCCACTGCAACCTTGGCGTCTATTTACCTGACAGTTGAGTGATTTTCATGAGTTCTTTATTTATACCATTTTAATCCTCAGACACTTTTGTTCACATTTGTTCACCTGAATCCATTTAATGGTGCATAAAGCTCTGGGGAGAAGAAAACAATTTTAAAGATGAAAAAAAATTATACTACTCTTTTTCAACACCACTTTTTCTTATTCTTTAATGTGATGTGTTGTGGAATGAAAAGGGCTATGTAACTCGTGAAGCTGGGTGAGAAACAAAATAGACAATAGAATCTAAAGAGAAGCGACTCAGTTAGGGCCCTTTTATCATGAGCCACGTCTGGGTCATTTTTGCAAATGTAAAGGTTGCCTGCAGTGATAGTCCTAGTTGCCGTTAAGTCTCTGGGACACAGTGACCCCAGGTGTGATGGAATGGAATACCGTTCTCTTCTGTACAGTCTCCATAATGGCAGGCTCCATGATCAGCTAGGAATTTCTTAGAGCTTTAACTGGCTGCTTTATGAAAGTCAGTTACCATGCCTGCCTTCCTAGTCCACATAGTTTGGAAGCTCCAGTGAACCCACTCAGTGTCCTAGGAACATCCAAGCCTCCGTATTACTACACATGAAGACTACACATGAAATGCTTTGGTCGGAGTAAAACGAGGGTTTCCCATAGAGAAGGTTAGATTTTCCAATTGAACCATCATTGATGAGTTAAATAAAAACAAAACAATACACCACCATCATCGAATCTGTTATGACAGCACTTAGCCATCCTTAAAGCACAGACTAGAATTGCTCCTTAGGGTTTCTGAGCCTGTAATGTTTTACCAGAGCAGACAACTTCTTTTCACCATGGAACGGCTGTGGGTTTTAAACTACTGATGTTTTTGAGGTTAGCAGCCCAATGCCTAACCCACTTTGCTACCATGGCTCCTGCTAAAAATATGCCCCAGGATTAAACAGACACATTTCTGGGTCATGGAATTAGAGGTAAATATATTTTCTTCTTTGAACCTTCTTGTGTTTTCCAAATTTTTAAAATATGGAATTCTTACAAAATCAGAAAAAAAGTAATAGTAACCTTTGTGCTTAACAACCTTTAAAACCTATTTCACACTTGATTTAACTTTAAAATTATTTTAATTCTGTGAGAAAAAAATTAAATAGAAGAGTTCAGGCAAGGCTTCATCCTACTTTGTTAACTACTAGAACTAGATAAGTTATAAATTAACTTATTAGAATAAATTATCATATAATTTCTAGTCTAGAGAGGACATAGAGAGGTCATCTATTTCATTTTCTTATCATCACACAAGATGACTCTCAAATTATCCAAGAAAGATTAGAATCCATCGTATTTGAGACCTTTTGAGAACGTACTATTTTTTATTGCGGATTCATTTTAGCACTTAAGAATGTTTTGCTGACAGAATATTTTATATTCTGGATTTAATAATGACCTAATGAAAAGTTATGAAAGAATGTCTGGTTTGTAGAAACACAAAGTACTCATAGCACTGATATGAAATCACACGATTGTTTTTATTCTTCTTCAAATCAAGTGAAATTCCTTCAATGACTAAATGATTTCTGTCCTCTTAAAGCATCTTTCTTCAGTGAATGAATTTTCCTCTCCTCTAGAAATCCTTCCTTCTCTCCTCTAGGAATCCTTCCTTCCTATGGGATCAGATTCCCATTGGATTAGAAATTGGGGACCCATTTTATTTTACATGCACAATTTAGTGACATGAATTAGCCATCCCTATTATCCACTGTCAAATATCCCATTACGCTCATGATCAGAAGGTCCATGTCCTCTAAACAGTGTTCGTATCCACACACGCCCTGAGGACCCAAGAATAAACTTTGGTCTCTATATTGTTGTTGGATGCCACCAAGCCCATCCAACTCAAAACAATCCAGGTATGTAGAAATAGTGAGTGCCCAGACTGGGACCATCCACTCAATCGTTGCTATACTTAAACACGTCATTGTAGCCATTGTGTCGATCTCATTGAGGGTCTTCATTATTTTTTTTGACTCTGTAGTTTATCAAGTATGATGTTCTTTTCTGAGGATTAGTTCCTCCTGATAAAATGTCCAAAGTAAATGAATTATTTCACATCATCTACCTGTTAGAGAGATCGAATAATTTTCCATCCAAACGGAGGCACTTTTGCAAATCATGGGAATGCTGTCAATAAGTAGGCCAGACAATACTTTTAATTTTGACTGTGGCAGACAAGCCTTTTATAGTCACCTTTCTCCTAACAAGTACCATTGTCCTGACTGACTGTGAAGCTTGGAATTGGGGGCTGGAGATATAATCCTTCACCTATCTTAGTTAGTTATGTTGGGATGGACAGAGTGTGACAGCATGCTAGAATAACCTCACAATTCTCAACTGTATCAGATACAGAATGCTATTGTATACCTAATATCCTCCTTTTGATCTTCATATTTGGTAAACAGTAATCACCTCACATATTATTTCAAGAATCAAGGAGATGTCTTAATTATATTATGAAAGCAAATGATTTTACTGAAGTAAAGTATTATTAGATATTAAGATGTTCAGAGTAACTAAACTACAAATCAAACGGATGGAGCTTGGTGATTTATCAACATAACCAAACTGACTCACTGTCATTGAGTCCATGCTGGCTCATCAGGAGCCCCATGGAGTTTCCAAGGCTGTAACTGTTTACAGGAGTAGAAATATCACTTGTCATCACGTCTATTCTAAAATAGATTTAATATTTAAGTCAGGCAGTGTGCCCTTCATCATGACCCTATATAGCATTTCTGTGGCTGAAAATAATTATGGAATCAGTTGCCTCATCTCTTTCTGGTGAAGTGGCAAGAGGGTTCAAACCACTGGCCTTGTGGTTAGCCGACCATTGCTACCAGAGCTCCTTAAAAAGATTAAATTGACTATCATGATCAGTTTTATTTGAAATTTAAAAATTAATGTTACATGAGTCTGTTTGTACACATGTTGTTTTGCTAGGGCCTGGGGATTCCGTTCTGACACGCAGTGATCTAGCTACAGCCGAAGGAAACACTGCCTGGTCCTCCACCGCCATCATGATCATGGCCACGTTTGACCCCATTATTGCAGTCACTGTGTAAGTCTAGGCCTTTGGAGGTCTGTCCTCTTTTTCACTGACTTTGACCTTAACAAGCATCATGTGCTTCTGCAAGAACTGTGCCTTCTTAAGAACATGTCAAAACTATGCAAAATGAAACCTTGCCATTGACTTCTCGAGTGCATTATCATAGGCTGTACTTCTTTCAAGACCGATTCCTTTGTTCCCAGGACAGTCCGTGCTATATTCAATATTCTTTGCGGATACCTTAATTCAGATTCATCGATTCTTCTTAGTCATTGTTTCAGTTTTGATTGCATATGGGATTATTGGATCGAGTGTATTTTCATCTTCAAAGTAACATCTTTCCCTTTTAATACGTTAAAGTGCTTTTTTGCAGGATATTTGTTGAATGCAGTAGGGTCATTTGATTTCTTGGCTGTTGATTGCTTGATGGTGGTTCCAAAATACGAATTTCTTGACAACTTTATTTTTTTCTCAGTTTATCAAGATGTTGCTTTTTAGTACACCTGGGAAAGTTTTCATTTTCTTTAGGTTGAAGCGTAACCCTCTTGAGGGTTGTAATGTTTTATCTTTACCAGTAAGTGTTTCAAGGTCTTTTGTATTTCAACAATCAAGGTTTTTGCCTTGACCTTTTGCAGATTGCAAGAGTTATTCTTATATAGTTCAGTCTCTTGTATTATTTTCTCAGCATATCGTTGAGTCTCTATGGTGAAAGGATTCCATTGTGATGTACATCTTTCCTGATTCTGAGCCATCAAGTATCCTTTCCTTCAAACAACTGCCTCTTGGGCTTTGTACAGGTTCCACCTTAACACAATTAAGCATTTTATAATCCCCACTCTTTGCTATGGTATCGTAACTTGTAAAGAGATAATTATTTAGTCTATTACTATTGAATTTTTTTGGTTTACTATAGTTATACTTTAATCATTGCATTATAAGTATTATATCATTGGATTAGGTAGAATTATAGGTTCAAAATATGTATGCACTTTGTAAAACTTAGGGTTAAATATTTATACTCTCAATTTCCAGTTTTAATGGTCACTTAGAATGTAATTGTACGTAAAATATACCAAACAGATCTACCTTACTTACACTTAGTTTACATCTTATTTAATAAACACAAACATATTTAATGTAAAACTATCCAATTCCAATGTAAGCCTCACTCAGTATAGGAATTTATTTTAATGTACAGAAAATTACAAATTTGGAATATTGTATTCACTAAAATTTTTAATGTTCAAAAATATTTTTCTGAAAGCATACATTTGTAAATTTTTTTGTTTTGTAAAACTTTCACTCCCGTCTTTTTAATAGTGTCATTCTATGATGACTTCAGAGGAAAATTTTTATTTGTAATCGCTTCTAATTTCAGAATTTATAACCTGGTTCTTTTAGAGTGTGTCTCTAATGGCACATGATTGCTCTCTCCTGGCATTCATTTATAAGATGATATGATCTCTCTGATTCAGATTTTCTGACGGACTCTTGGATCCCATGGTGAAATTACTCTGACGGAAAACGAAAAAAACATTCTATCAGTTAGCATTTGAGAAATGAAAAGAGCTTGTTACAATTGGGAAATCAGATCTGATTGAAGCACAAGAACATTCTCCGTGACTAATTCTGTACTTTGAAGAATTATTCCTCAGGAAACGAAACCTAGCTCCCCTCCATCCTCTTTTTCGCACACGTATTTATGATGCATTGATGCTTTACAAAGCTCTTTTGTTTACATTTTCTCCCTTAATCTTACTTTATCTCCTAAGAGATGTCAATTTCTCTGTAGTTAGATTATGGGAGAATTTATTGCATGCATGTTCTCTTGCAGAGAAAGAAAAAGATTTATGGAAATAGTGTAGTGGGACTATTAAAGGAAACGCAAAGACTCCATGGACTAGTACTTTCCTAAAATAACAAAACACCGTCTGTTCAGCAGAATTGGTGTCGAGAGACAATAAGTTTTCATTCACTGCATTCACTAGGATAACTGATCAATGTTCTTGAGGTAAATGGATGTTGTTGGAATCATTTCAGTTTGAATGTTATTTGTGAAGACAGCTGTCAGGAGGCCTGGTGGAGATTGTCAATGGTGCGCCATCGGGACATTGGCTTTTCACTGCACAATGTGATCAGACAATATGGAATGTGTGAAACGGAGAACCTGTGCCAGAAGCCAAAGGTCACAAAGACGAGGGAGTTGAGGCAGTTTCCTCAGAGCCAAATGTTTTTATGGAAAAACTTAGGGGACAAAATTAGGAACAATGTCTAGGTAGGTTTATGTTCTTTGAGTTCTACTCTAAACCGGTGTGAATGGCTGTGTTGGCAAATATAAATGGTTGATTAGCTCTTCTTGTGGCGCTCAGTTCAACCAAAAAGATAGTGAAGCATTGAGCTAAGTTATGCTCTCTCTCTCCAGCCTTGAGGCACCCACTAATAGTGCAGAAGCTAGACAACCCAAACAAGGAATTTCAGGAGCACTTAGGGGACATATCCATTGAATCATACACCGAAGGATCAAGAGTGTCAGAGAACATTTGCTAAAAGAGCTGGAACCCAAATCAAATCTGTAGGATTTTAGAAATAAAAATAATAGTCATTGTGCAATGAGGACTTCATATAAGCCAGAAGCTTTACATTTACTTAATTTCCAAGTCAATCATTTGACATACGGATATTGCTAATGATTTGTTAATTGCCATCAAATCAACTCCAACTCATGGAGACCTCATTTATAATCGTTCAAAATAGTGTCCAATGCTGTGCCTTTTCCATTGCGATGGGCCTGTCTGAATCTATTGCTTTGCATTTTGAATATTTTCCAAAGGGTAGTGCGGAGGGGGTGCTCACCTTCCTGCTATAAGTTGTACTGGAAAGGTTTCCTTGGCTATTTTTGGTAATACATCAGCAAGCTTTTATTCTAAGTTTGTCTTACTCTGGACAACTGTACACTGGAAACTGTACACTATGCGTGAAATTATTGGTATCTGAAGTATCAATGACATAGCTTTCGACATCATGGTAACATTCAAGTCCCTAAAGGATGACAATTAAAAGGTAGGGATATTAGTACTCCCACATGTAGAGAGAATCTGAGTTTAAAGATGTTGAGTAATGTGTTCAAGAAATAAGTTCTATGTGCTTGTGTTTGGATATTAACTTTAAGAAGTCTCTAGCATGCTGCCTCATCTGCAGATTTTATATTCAGCATCCCCTATAACCATATGAGCCAGCTGAGTTTTTCAACCTTTTGCCTATACGATCAATGGTTTTGGCACACGCCAACCTCCACAATTCCATGAGCCATTTCCTCACAATTCCAGGAGTGATTTCTTTGAAGTCAATTTCTCTTGTTTCTCTCTCTCTATCTACCTATCTTCTATCTGTTTTTATTATATAGATCTCTCTATCTGTGTATATATATATACTTCACTGGTATTGTTCCTCTAGAAAATCCAGACAAAGCCATTTGGTACCACTAGTAAAACAAAATCTTCTAGTGAAACGAAATCTTAAGGTTGATTTTTAGTACAGGTTTTAATGTCTGGTTAGATGTAAAGTTATTGATGATTTTATTTGCCACAGTGAAGAAGGTAGGATTAATCCATAAGACATAGTAAGAGAAATGCACAGAATATCCCTGTGATCTATGAGTGACAAAGACCTGGGCGAATGTTCTATACTTTTCCACATTTTTTGTCACACTTGGTTTAAAGAAGCTCTTTTTTGTAGACAGGATGGAGAACCAAAAGTATAAACAGAGCTTCAAACTTCCAGTTTAACCTGAACATTACTAGTTATGCCCTAAAATTCAATTGAGGTCATTCATTAATTTAGTTAAATAAATCTATCTAAATTTACAGTGAGGGCATTAATTGAGAAATGCTGGGATCCTAAAACTTGGTAAATGCACTTCTGAGCAGATACTGTTGACACAGAAGATTCTGAGGCTCTAAATTCCGTTAAATTACTCCTGCCAAACATCCCTCTTCCTCTGATCTGAAGAGGTCACTTCCATTAAGCTACTGTCCCATCCGTTCTATTCCCATCTAATGAAATTAACCTGTGTCCGGAGAGTCCTTGCCTGAGACATCACCTGGGGGCATACCTGGTGCACTACTTGAGGCTATGCCTTAAAAGACATTGCTGAATGCTCCCAGGAGCCAACGCCATCCCCCTCCTATTTTTTTCTTCTAGATCAATAACTTGACATAATTCCCATAGAGTCCTACAATTTGGAGTACAGAATGTAACCAATGAAGAGGTACACTACATTACAGGAAACTACTTTGTTTTTTCTAATATACAAATAGGCTTTTAAAAGTTCATGGAAAATATCCATTATCTTCTGATAGCAGTTTTCTGTAAACATTTTGAAGCTCTCTCATGTACACACAGAAATCTGGGTGTGTGTGTGTGCACACAGCCATTAAGGGTCTGGGCCAATAATGCAAGGAACATTAAGTTGGATCAGGAAAAGTTTATTGATATGGGCCACAAAGCACACATTCTTCATTCAATATTTCAACCAGAATGGTTAGAAAAGAGTCTAATAACTTATTTGATTAGCTAAATCAAGTTGAAATGTCAGGATTTCCTTAGTGTATTGTGAATAGTTAGTGAAAGGCTTAGGATAATGGAATATTAGAGTGGATTTATCATGTTGGGTCCACAGACCTAACCAAGGGGGTACCTTGAGGACACACTTTCAACAATGATGCGGGAAAGAAGACTGATGGGATTGCTCTCCTCTGTAGGTCACATTTTCCAGTGGGAAAGACCAAGTGGAAGCCAATAGGACTATTCCTACTAAAAAACCCAACCCATACTAACTTCCTGCAAGGATTGCAAAGATTATTGACATTCTGAACAAGGAATTGAAAGATTCAGGTATGCTGAGTCCCACTACCTACACATTCAGCTTGCCTATTCCGCAAAAACACACTGATCTTAGGGACTAACATTTGATGCTTGTGTACTTGACCCGGTGTTGCTTGCAGTTGCAGCTACTGTTCCGGATGTGGTTTCACTGGATAAGCAAATAAATACATCTCTTGATACCTGGAATGCTGCTATTTACCTGGCCAATTCTTTCCCCCCTCAATTTCTGTTTCTAAAAACCACCACTATCAGCTTGCCTTCGGCACTAAATAACTGCAATACACAATGAAACGGTCATACCTAAGAATATATCAACTTCACATCCTATTATCATACTTTATTATACAGGGACCTTGCTCATTTTTCACTTTCCCAAGACATCACTTCTTTCTTGGACGACATCATGCTTATTGGACGAAGTAAAGAATAAATATCATTGGCTCCAGTCTGAAGGGTCAGACATGCGCATGCTGCGCTGTTACTGGTAGGTGTCATCAAGTAGATTCCAACTATGTGTGACTTTCTGTACAACAGAGTGAAATGTCACTGGGTCCTGCACAACCTTGTGCACTCCAGGGGGTGGGAAATTAACCCGACAAAAATGAAGGCATGTTCCACCTTGGTGAAGTCCGTTGATGTGGAAATGTCAAGGCATTCCTTCAAAAGCGAGGGATGAGTTGTATCTGCCCCCATCTCTCTTCTAAAAAAAAAAAAAGGCACATGCCTCTTTGGATTGTGGAGGCAGCATATACATCATTTCAATGTGCTATTTCAGCCAGCCGATTTATCAAGTGACCCAAGTTACTACAATTGAGTGGGGCTCAGGACAGAAGAGGGTTGTGACAGATTTAGGTTCATGTATAAGCTCTCTGTCACTTGGACCACATCATCTGATACAAGTGTGCTTAAAGTGACAGTAGCAGTTAGAGATGCTCTCTGGGTTCTTTGACAGTATCTAATTGATGAATTATAGGGCAAACTCTTAGAAATTTGGAACAAAGCCCTGTCATGCCCTGCAGATAATTAATATCCTTAAATAACAAGGACAACAAAACTTTCTATTTGTTACTGGACCTTAGTCGAGGTTGAGAACTTGACCATGGATCACCAATTTGCCATATGATATGAGCTGCATAGAATCACAAATGTGGACGTTCACAGCAGCACTTGATCATTAAACGAAAGTGGCATATACAAGATTGGGCTCTGGCAGACCTACAAGAAAAAGCAAAATGCCAATGCCACGTAACCTTCCTTCTCCTGGTCTGCCCTTGGCTCCATGGTGAGTGTGTTATGGTCACTTAATTGGAGATAAAGAAATCCTGCCTGTTTTACAGGTGGCTCCACATGATCGTCAAGCACCACTGAAACGTGGACAGCAGTAGCTGCCATATAACTCATTTCTGAAACCTCCTTGAAGGAGAGTGGTGAATGAAAATTCTGCCAGTGGGCAATGTTTTGAGTAATGCACCTGGATGTTCATGTTTCTTGGCAGGAAAAATGGTCAACTATCCTACTGTACATTGATTCATGGGCGGTGGTTGTCGTGTAACTGGGAGGTCAGCAACTTGGAAGATATTTAATTGAAAAATTGATGACAGGGTGGTATGAAAATGATGTGTGTGGATAGGCTCTTTTTAATGGGCTATAAAGTGAAAATATTTGTGTCCTGGTGAACTTGTGAATGTTCACCAAAGGGTGACCTTGGCAGAAGAGGATTATCAGAATGCGTAGTAATTAAAAGCAAATAAGATAGTTCATTTTGTGATAACAGTCAGCCTCTTTTCTCAGCCATTTCTGTAATACCCAATTGCCTCATAAATAAAGTGATCATGATAGTAGAGAGGTGGGTACACATGGGTTCATATATATGTATTTCCACTTGCAAAGGATGACTTGGCTAATGAGTGTGAAGTCGGACAGAACCAGAATCCAACACCAAGTACACACTATGATAGCATTCCGAGAGGTAATCATCCAGTAACTTAAGTGAAAGGTGATTCAACTGGACTGCTTTCACTCATGAAGAGAGCAGTATTTTTCTCTTCTTGAGTATACACACACTCTGGATATAGAGTTGCCTCCCTGCAGGTAATTTCTTGTCCAAAACTACAGTCCATGGTATCTCTCATTGTGGTATCCCACGGTGCACATTATCTTAGATCAAGGAACAATCCTGTATTTTCTCAATAGTCCTCTGCTCATGTTTCCCATATTCTAGCTTGACAGAATTATGGAATTGTGTTCTATAGATGCATTATAACTCCAAATATGAGATTTTTTCCCCCAAATAACAAGGATTCATCATTGATGCATTAATTTGGGGGATGGGGGATGAGAGTAACACCACTCATAATTGTATCTAGTGATCCAATTAAAAATTTTTGCTTCCTGTCTCTCCAACTCTATGCTCTGTATGTCTACAAGCCTTAGGTACAATGGTGGAATGCTTCCACCTAGAGATCAATATTGATTCCATTGAACCGGAATGTAAGAATGCCACCTGACCTCTTTAACCTCCTTATACCTCTGGAACAACAGGGAACGAAGGCAGTAATCACATTGGTTAATGTGTTTGATCCTGAATATAAAGAGGAAATCAGATTGATATTGCCTAAAGAAGGAAAAGAAGATGATGTATGGAATACAGGGCATTCTTTGAGTGTCTTTTAATACTGTCATGTACAGTGATTAAAAGAAAACTACAGCAACCAAATGAATTAAAAGATCATGGATTTCTTCATGAAACTTTTAAAGCCCCTAAGGTATACAGCAAATATTCTTGTCCATCCTTTCCTTATTCTATTAACCAAATACACACACACACACACACACACACACACACTTATTGCCATTGAGCCAATGCTGACTCTTAGCGACCTCCTGTGGGTTTCTGAGACTATAATTGATAATGGGAGTAAGAAGCCCTCTGTTTCTCCTGAGGGGTGGCTGGTGGTTTCGAACTATCATTATTCTACTACTTATTATAAAATATAAGAAGGACAGGGGTAAATATAAAGATATTATTACTAGGGTTCTGAAACTTGCTCTTAATCATAGAGTAGCTAAATCAAATGGAAGAGAGGATGAAGTCAAAGAGCTGAACAGAATATCTCATAGGGCAGCTTGAGAATATGAAGTAAAATATTATAATGAAATGTGCACAGCCCTAGAATTATCAAAACACAAGGAAGAACACACTGAATGAACTGAAGAAAAAATGCAAGCTTCTAGTTGCAATATTGAAAGCTTCTGTGGGAAAATTTTTGTTTGATGCTGGAAGCATCCAAAAAAGATGGGGAGTATACACAGCATCATTGCACCATTAAAAACTAGCTGGAAATCTACCATTTCATGAGGTAGCATATTAGTAAGAAGCAATGGTACTGAAGGAAGAAGTTCAAGTTACACTGAAAGTATTAGCCATAAAGGAGACTCCAGGAATTGATGGAATGCCAGTTGAAATGTTTCAACAACCTCACGAAGAACTCAAAGCAATTAGCCCTCTATATCTGGAAATTTCAAAGCTAACTACTCAACCAATGGACTGGCAGTGATCCGTATTTGTACACATTCCAAAGAAAGGTGACCCAACTGAATGTTCAAATTATAGAAAAATATAATTAATATTATATGCAAATAAAATGTTACTGAAGATCACCCACGAACAATTGTAGCAGCATATTTACAGGGAGCAAAGGCATAATCCATAATTCATTCCAACAGATTGACCCAACAGATTACTCAAACTATAGAACAATATCATTAATATCACATGCAAGTAAAATTTTACTGAAGATCATCCAACAACAGTTGCAGCTGTTAATTGACAGGGAGCTACCCGAGGTTCAGGCCAGATTTAGAAGAGGACTCGAACAATGAATATCACTGCTGATGTCACATGGATCCTGGTTTAAAACAGAAACAATCTAGAAAAAGTTACTGCTGTTTTACTGACTCTGCAAAGGCATTTGACTTTGTTTATCTTCATAGACTATGGGTAGCTTTGAGCAGAATGGGAATTCCAGAACACTTCATTGTGCTCATACAAGATGGATCAAGAGACAGTTGTGGGAACAAAACTAGGGGATACTTCATGGTTTAAAATCAGGGAAGGTTTGCAACAGGGTGTGTCCTCTCATTGTACTTACTCAGCTTGTCTGCTGAGCCACTAATCAGGGAAGCTGTGATATATAAAGGAGCATGCAGCATCAGGTTTGGAGGAAGGCTTATTAACAACTTTCAATATGCAGACAACACAATTTGCTGATATAGAGGAGGACTTGAAGCACTTTTTAATGAAGATTAAGAAAATCAAAATCCTCACCACTTATCATGGTAATATCATGATAAATGGATAAAAAATTGGAGTTTTTAAACATTTCTTCTTGCTTGAATCCCAAATCAATCAATACACATGAAAGCAGCAGTCAAGGTCAAGGGACACATTACATTGGGTAAATACGCTGTCCAAGACCTCTTTAAAGTGTTGAAAAGCACTAATGTTACTTGGAGGACGAAGGTGTGCCTAATCCAAACCATGGCATTTTCAATCACCTCACTTGCCTGTGAAAGTCGGACTTTGAATAAGGAAGATCAAAGAAGAATCGATGCATTTGAATTATGCATATTGAATTCAATCTAAGAAGATGGAACGTACCACGAACTGCCAGAAGAACAGACATCTGTCTTGGAAGAAGTACAACCAGGATTCTCCTTGGAAGCAAGGATGGTTTGACTTTGTCTCACATACTCTGGCCACGTTGTCAGGAGAGACCAGTCCTTGGAGGAAGACAGCATTCTTGCTAACGTAGTGGGGCAGTGAAAAAGAGGAAGATTTTTGACAAGATGGATGGATGCTTGTATGGATGGGCTCAAGCATAGGGACAATTTTGATGGCACAGGGCTGGGCAGTTTTTTGCTCTGTTTACATCTGGTCGCTTTAATTTGGAACTAACTCAATGACACAACAATAATAACACTTAATCTCTTATACGTATTCCGATAGGTTGGATTTAAAATCTAATTTGTGCAAGTAACAATGGACGATTGACTTTCACTCTTTGACTTTATATTAGTGAATGAGGCACTGTATTTATGAAAGAGAATGCTTTTCCGTGACCAATTGCCCTATTCCCCCTTACTCTTATTATACGTGATTAGAGATGTAAGGCATAGACCTGAGGAAAGGTCCCTAAAAAATGAAGTTCTGAGGAAGTTTGAGACAGCTAGATAGTTTAGGGAGGGTGAAAGAAGAGCACTGTAATTGAAATGAGAAAATGACCAGTAAAACTACAACTGGGTAACTAATATCTAGAAATTCACCAACAAATACTACCAAGGAAACGGGCTCCGCATACAAGGTGTGGGTTTAAAAATGGGGGTGGGGGCAGGGAAGGAACACCCTAAACAAGCAGCATGATCAGATGTATGTACGGAATTAGATCTATGTACTAAATCGTTGCCTTCCTCTGCTGCATTCTGTGTCTCTGGGACAACTTCTCTCTCCCAAGAAGACTTTAAAACGTAAGAGAGAACCAATCTGAATCCACTGCAATAGGAAACACATATTTTTTCTCCTTTCTTAGTTTGTTCTTTAAATACTTTCCCAGGAACAGAATAATTTGGGGGATCATAGTGCCTCATTTCTGTAAATTATATATTTTACAGGAGTGGCTGGTGAAAATGGAGGATACAATCCTTTGAAACAAAAGCCCTTCTGTGAAATACCAACTACACATTCTTGGATGTTAGCTCTCTTGTACAGTGTGGAAAGTCGGTTATTAATTTTAAGGTCAGGACTATTGTACTTGCATGGACTATAAAAGCAACTGTGAAAGAATAAGGAATATTTGGGGTGGAAGTGCATATGGAATTGGTTAAATAAGGAAAAGAGTGGTGCCTTTGTTCCATTGTCTGACACCATGTTCTCTAGGAACTGGTGGATCAATGGCTCTCTACTTATTGACTACAGTTGGTTGAAACAGGAGGCTGAGGAATTGAGTAAGTTGCCAAAAGAAAGATGCGTTGTCTTTGAAAATGTATGTTTCACTTTGTGACCCAGTAGACAATATGCATAATCATTGTCTACCCTGTAATTCAAGCAACAGTGACTTTTTAGGATGATAGTCTCTTTTGCCAATTAAAAATTTGGCTTTAGGAAAGGTGTTTATTCCCACCATAATTCTAAGTGATTTTAGAACTAGAAAAACCCCATATCAAAATGAATGAAAATAGCTTTGGTGTATAGTTTAGAGTTGTTGGTATAATCTGTAGGTCTTATTAATTCCCTGGATAATACCTAGGAGATGAGCAGACTTCATATGGATTCATGTATTCTCTACACTATGGCCGGCCCAGCATCAAGCAAAAATCTTCGGCAGAAGCTCTGGTATTTGGTTTATGGGACTTCATTCCAATGGTATACATATAAAAAATACAATAAAAGTAAAACAATAGATTTTATGTGTTGCATCACCTAATTTTATTATTCTACTAAATGTAGACACAAAGGACATATGGTTAGATATTAAACATTGGTTCTTTCTTCTTGAAGTGACTAGCTAAATATCTCACTGATAATGGGATGCATGGTTCCTAACTGTTCAGTGAAGTTAAAACCTTTGGAAGAAAAGAAATGTGGTTCATAGGGCTCATATTACTGGGTAATAGAACTTTGGAAATATATTTCCAGGGTAACAAATGACAGCCAAGTTGAATGTGGTATGGTAAGAGCCTACAGTCATGATCGGAAGCTGTCCATTTACATATGTTTCTAGGGTCACTAGACTTGCATTAAAATAAGTCTAGTCCCTTTGGATATTAGATAATTAGGGGTCATATATAAACTTACGATAGACCCCAGAATCTAGCAAGAATCATACACAACACGAATTGCTCTGGTTTGAGATCCATTCTAACATTTAGTTTTGAAATGACATACATCTGAAAATGTGGCATCAACCTTTAGCATCTTTCATTTGTCCGTATCTTTGAAATCAGTAATTATTTAATTAGTTTACTATTTGGGGAACCAATTTCTGTTAATTTTCTTTAGATGCTTCTATGAAATTATTAGAATGATCTAAGTAAATATAGAATATTGAATATACCATGGATTGCCAAAAGAACAAACAATTCTACTTTGGTAAAACTACAACCCTAATATCCTTAGAAGTAAGGATGGAATCAGGTGTAAGGCATCATCAGAACAAAAAATCCAACCATACTGAATGAGGGGGGGAGTGCGGAGTGGAGACCCAAAGCCCATTAGTAGGCCACTGGAAATTCCCCTTGCAGAGGGGTCTCAGGGAGGAGACGAGCCAGTCAGGGTGCGATATAGCAACAATGAAAAATACAAGTTTCCTCTAGTTCCTAAATGCTTCCTCCCCGCCCCCACTATCATGATCTGAATTCTACCTTGCAAGTCTGGCTAGACCAGAGGATGTACACTGGTACAGATAGGAACTGGAAACACAAGGAATCCAGGGCAGAGGATCCCTTCAGGACCAGGTGTGAGTGGCGATACTGGGACGGTAGAGGGAGAGTGGGTTGGAAAGAGGGAACTGATTACAAGGAACTATGTGTGACTTCCTCCCAGGGGGACAGACAACAGAAAAGTGGATGAAGGGAGATGTTGGACAGGGAAAGATATGACAAAATAATAATTTATAAATTATCAAGAGCTCATGAGGGTGGGGGGAGCGGGAAGGGAGGGGAAAAATGAGTACCTGATGCCAGGAGCTTAAGTGGAGAGCAAATGTTTTGAGAATGATGAGGGCAATGAATGTACAAATGCGTTTTACACAATTGATGTATGTATGGATTGTGATGAGTTGTATGAGCCCCTAATAAAATGATTAAAAACTAAAAGAAGTAAGGATGGCAAGAGTGTGCACACATCATTAGGAGGAATAAGTCTCTGTAGAATGACATCATGCGGAGTAGAGTGACAGCAAGCACGAAGACCCTCAAGGAGATGGTTGACTGCAGTTGGTTACAACAAGGGTGTCAGGCATTGCAGTGACTGTGAAAATGGCATGGAACTAAGTAGTATTTCCATCTGGTTAACAGGGACGATTGTAAATCAGAACCAACTGGATTGCATCTAACACCACAACAACCTAATGACTACGTCTAAAGTCTAGCTAGGGACATGTGGCCAGGATGTCTTTCCTATTCTGTTGAAGTAGCAAAAGTGAATTTGCCTGGTTATATTTCTCTTTGGTAAACTATTTAGTAAAACCAGAAATCATGTGAGGCATACTTCTTCAACCCCTTGTTCAAGTGTCATTATATTTCAAGCCTGGTTCTATCATATCCCTTGCCACACATAATTATAATCTTAGTTGTGATTATATTCCCCTCATTAAACTATAATACCCTTGAATGGAGTCTTCCTTCAATCCTGATGCAGATGTGCTTTAAGTAATCCAGTTTCTCAGATTATTTGTTCATCACACAAAATGCAACAAGTATGGTGAATGAACACAATCTGATAAAGATTTTTCTTGATTTAAAATCATACAGTATCCCCTTGTTCAGTTAAAATGATTAAGTGCTGGCTCATCTCCTCTCCACAACCCTTCAGTAAGGGGGTGTCCAGTTGCCTACAGATAGGCTTTGAGTCTCCACTCTGCACCCACCCTCATTTACAATGATATGATTTTTTGTTCTCTATGCTTGATACCTGATCCCTTCAACCACTCATGGTCACACAGGCTGGTGTGCTTCTTCCATGTGGACTTTGTTGTTTCTCAGCTAGATGGCCGCTTATTTATCTGCAAGCCTTTAAGACCTCAGATGCTCTATCTTTTGATAGCCGGGCACCATCAGCTTTCTTCACCACATTTGCTTATACACACGTTTGTCTTCAGTGATCATATCGGAAAGGGAGGCACCCGCTGCTATGATTTTTTGTTTGTTTGATGTCTGATACATTGTCCCTTCTACATCTTGTGGTCTCACAGGCTGGTGTGCTTCTTCCATGTGGGCTTTGATGCTTCTCAGCTAGATGGCCGCGTGTTCATCTGCAAGCCTTTAAGACCCCAGATAGCCGGGCACCATCTTTTGATAGTCGGGCACCATCAGCTTTCTTCACCACATTTTCTTATGCACACATTTGTCTTCAGTGATCGTGTTGGGAAGGTGTGCATCATGGCATGCCAATTTAATAGAAAAACGTGTTCTTGCATTGAGTAAGTACTTGAGCGGAGGTCCAATGTCCATCTGCTGCCTTAATACTAAACCTATAAATATATGCACGTAGATCTATTTCCCCACCCTCCTATATAAATATATTTACATATGTACATGCCTGTATTTAAACCTCTATAAATACCCGTTGTCACCTGGTTCTTCCCTTTATTTCCTCTTACTTTCCTCTGGTCCAATTATCATGCTCAGCCTTCATTTGGGTTTCAGTAATTTCTCTCAGTTACTTTGCCCTTGCTGAATCCCTACCAGGCCTCTCACACCCTCCTTGCCACTAATTTTGGATCATTTGTTGCTCCCCTGTCCCATGGTTTGTCGATACCACCTCCTTACCCCCGCCTCCCCTTCTCCCATGTCACTCTGGAACCATTGGTCTCATTGTTTTCTCCTCCAGACTGTTCATCAGCCTATCTTATCTACATAAATCTGTAGAGATAATAATATGCACAAAAAAACAAGGCATAGCAAGATAGGCAATGAATGAGAACACAGCGATGACAACAAAAAAGAAAACCAATGACCCATAAAACAATAAGTTAATTGAAAGAAAAAGAAAGAAAAACCTGTAAATAGATCAAGGTCTGATTTTTGAACTCTAGTCGTGTCCCCAGTCAGGTCCAATGGGGTGCCATGCTCTGGCCCAGATTCTATCCTTTGCCCTCCCATGGGAGTCCCCTGCTCTGCTGCACACCTTTAGTGTTTTGCCTTGGTGTCACGGGGTCAGTCTGGGCCAATCCTGACACTGAGTCTCCAGTGTTGTCCCCCATATGGCCCTGGGCCATCAAGGGATGCCGTGTCTCATAGTGGGATCAGCCTTATGGCCCACTCTGTGCATTGGCTGTTCAGAGTGGGGATATCGTCCTCCAGGCCTGGTGGGCCAGGATGTGCTCCACTCTCTCTTCTTCCCCATTCATTTGCTCCTGTGTGCTCTGATCAGACATGCCCCTCTCCCCTAGCTGCAGCTTCAGTGCTGTCCTCTAAAGTAAATTCTTCTGCGGGGAGGGGCAGTTGTCCATGTAGCTGGTATGGGGGCCGAGCCCTCAGGCCCCTCCACTGGCTCCCCTCTCCATGCAGGTATGCTGCATTCGCTTCCCAGAACACTGGGTTTAAATCTGGTCCCTTTTTCCCTGTGGAGATACAAACAGTACCCTCCCCTTGGGTGGGTCAGTGCCCTATTGTACCTTACAAATCTGGCTAGACCAGAGGATGTACATTGGTACAGATAGCAACTGGAAACACAGGGAATCCAGGACCGATGACCCCTTCAGGACCAGTGGTGAGAGTGGCGATGCCTGGAGGGTGGAGCGAATGTGGGGTGGAAAGGGGGAACTGATTACAAGAATCTATGTATAACCTCCTCCCTGGGGGATGGACAACAGAGAAGTGGGCGAGGAGAGATGTCGGAAAGTGTAACATATGACAAAATAATAATAATTTATGAATTATGAAGGGTTCGTGAGTGAGGGGGTGCAGGGAGGGAGGGGATGAGGGGCTGATACCAAGGACTCAAGTAGAAGGCAAATGTTTTGAGAATGATGATGGCAACAAATGTACAAATGTACTTGACACAATGGATGTATGAATGATTGTGATAAGAATTGTATGAGCCCCCAATAAAATGATTTCAAAAAATTATTAAATGCTCTGAAATTCCTATTCTTCCCAATATAACATTTTGTCATCTACAAAGTTTAATCCCTTCGCATAATTTGGAGAGGGAGCAGAGAATGATGCATGAAAGAAGAAAAGAGTTAATTTGGAGGTTTTCTACTTTGATAGTTCTAAAATTCTACTCTAGAGGGGGAACCTGAAGTCTCAACGGTGAGTGTTTGCTAGGTTATAAGTTATGCTGTCAGGGTAATATTCCCAGAGAGTAGTAGTGTTTTAAATCCAAATGATGTATGAATATCCCCAGATCACTGGTTGCTTCCATGTAAATTTTAGTCAAGAATGGAAAATCCTACAAAAAAATTTTTTTGGCCTAGCAGTGTTGTAGAAGTGTGTGAGGTATATATATCAGAAATATCCAATAGAGTAATGTGTTGTATTACCATGAAAGCCCAAATGAAGTCTGACAGAGTTTGACACAACCATTCTAAAGATTAAGTTATACTGTTAAATATCACACCTTTCCATTCTTGTTCTCTTAAGAGCAAATTCTCAGGAACATTTAAACCCCTATGTGCAGTGCGGTGGTGGCTCTGCATAAGCACTGGCTTCACGGTTGACTCCCAGCACCAACGTGCTTCCTTCATGAACCCTTCTCTCCTCGGTCAATCTTTCTATTAAAGTTAAAATTGAACTTGACCTTTAATGTTTCAATTTTGATTACATATGAAAATGTTCATAAGCAATTTCAGAGTAGGTATAATACAAGTACATTTTTTATTAGAATATGCATAGTTACTCTTTCATCAAACTGTAAATCTACATTTTTTTCAAAGTTTATTTCTTAAACATTTGAACAAAATATGTTAGCAATTATTTCATAATATTATTCTCTTAATGGGTGTGAAAGAAAGAATAACTCTAAAATGTAATTATAGGAATGTTCAGATTTTCAACAGATGCTTTGTGAATATACTAAATAGTATATATGCAAATATACATATCTATATATCTGTTGTTTTTGCCTGTGTTCTCAAGTAGAGTTTCATCTCAGAGTGGCCCCCAATGCTAAAGAGTAGAATTGCTTTGCTGAATTTTCTAGTAATATTTATGAAAACAGCTGGTCGCCACATCTTTCTCCTACAGAGCAACTGAGTTTGTGCAAGCTGCCAATCGATCCATTGGCAGCCAAGCGCTTAACCATTGCATCACCAGGGTGTGCACATAGATGCTCTGTATGCTGATGTACATGTGTACATACTTATGGAGCCCTGATGGCTACAAAGTGATTTCTTGTTTCCTTTTGTTGCTGGTGTTTTTCTGTTGAGAGCATTTGGAGATACTATTTTCCCATGACAAACACTTTGATAAATGAGTATATTTTGCGAACAATGAGTATATTTGATATTATTTTGCTCATTGCACCTAGGTACAAAGTTAGTTTCCAATTAATTTAATAAAATTAAGGGAATGAGCTAAACTTTATTGAGTCCAAAATAAGCCCAGTGTACTGTTAAGAATTTAATGTGTGCAAGATTGCTATTTCATCTTTGGTACTGATGCCATTATATAGTGATGGAAGCAACATTTTAAGAACAATTTACAGTTTATGAAACATCCACTAAACCTTTCATCTGATTACTCTCTATTAATGTATCTGTGGCTTTGTGAACATCTAGACTTTTAATTTGGGGTGCTTTTTATTTTCTGTTTTGTATATGTCTTATAAATAGCATGAGAAGGATTAATGGACTCTCTAATTAAGTTAACTTGAGCAAACCTGTTAAGAATTCCATAATTACTGTTGCAACTATCATAACTCATATCCTTGCATTGGTTCCATTTTATTACTTAGAAATAATAAGAAGATAGGCAAAAGATATTTCCTAGGGATTAATGACCATCTGAAGTGAACTATCCTTGATTTGTCTTATGCCATCAACTCCTCAGGGTTTGTCATAATCCTTAGAAATAGCCATTTGTTTACAATGCTATTGTCTGCTCTGAGCAATTTAGTTTTTCTTTTCTGCTTTTATTTTATTTCCATATTTCTTGTAAATTAAAAGGTGCTAAATCATGAGTTCATCTAGTCCTAATGCCTGAAAACACTGTGGGTATTTAGGATATTACTCAGTCCTATACTTTACATTTAACTTTCTATTTCAGCAACAACAACAAAATATGTATATATCAATGAATGTTAGTAATCTGTAGAAATGGTCAACAAACACTACTTTTCCAATGGTAATTTACAAAACTCTCTTCTAAGGATGTTTATCTGGGAATCCTGGCGGTGTAGTGGTTATGGATTGGGCTGCTAACAGTAGGGTCAGCAGTTCAAACCACCAGTTGCTCTGCAGAAGAAAGATGGGCTTTCTACTCCCATAAGGAGTTATGGTCTCAGAAATCCACAGGGGCAGTTCTATCCTGTCCTTTATGATTATAGTGAGTTGAAATTGGCTTAATGGCAGTGAGTGAGAAAGATGGTAATTTATCTTGAAAATATTAATATAGCTTGGAATTATAGTTAATTTAATATAAATGTATGGTCACACAACAAAGTACTTTTCTTTTTTGATATGCTGGCTGTGACCCTTACTTAGCTTCTCATGCAAGTCATGTCTGGCTTGTCCTTTATCTTTCTGAAGATTCTCACAATGTGTCAGAAAGGGCTTAAAATATTCTTTATACTCATCCAGAAAAGATGACAAGAAAAATATATCAGTCCATTACTGGTAACTACTAAGCCGAAAGCTAAATATACTAAGCCTGTAAAAAATACAATTTGACAAATATTTCCTTGTTTATCTTTGAGAAAGTTGCTAAGCATCAAGATGTGCTAAATTGATGTCTTATGTGACCTAGACAATCGATTACCCTTTTTCCTTTTAAATAGTTGACTTACCTCATTATCATTACAAATATCACAGGCCATAAAACTCTAGGGTGAATTTTTAAATTTTCCATGGGTTATTTTTATTTCTATTGAAAAATATTCTAGTGTTAACATAATCCTGTGCATTGGCATCTGTTGAAGAGCATTGAGTGGTGTTATCTTTCATTCCCTTTCTATTTCACATTAAAGATTTAATATGGGAACACAGATGCCAGGCAGAAGGGAGAGAAAAGAGATCTAGCATGTCATCCTTTAATTCTATTTTTCTGTTTGGTTCTTTATTGATCTTTTGGATGTTGTTCTTCCTTATGTTAAGTGTATTCCGCTACTTATTAAATCAGTAGAACCATTCCTCTTATTGTCAATTGCTTTGTTGCTTGTTTTGAAGTTTATAGTGAATATATGGTATGATTTTGAGACATTAAATATATGAGAAGAGTGATTTTGATGTCCATGGGACAGTTAAAAATAAGTAAAAATAGAGCAAGTCTTAATAAACCAATGAGAAGACAACAATTTCACAACCCAGTCATCGGTTAATATATTTGAAACTAGTATAGCAGTTTCTATGTCAATGGGGCTCTGCTCTTGTCTGTTTGAAGAAGCCAGTAATGTCTTATTATCAAGGGCTCACAATGTATAGGTCAGATCAAGGCAACAGAGATTTCAGGCTATGAAAATTGTCATAGTTCCCAGAGACCCGTTGACACCAGGTAAAACCGTGTTCACAACATCAGCTGAATTTGGAATAATATTCAAATACCTAAGGTTGGGGACTAGCATGAACTGAGCAGACACCAAACATTACCAAGAGGACAAAGATTCATCTTGCCAAAAAGCTAGCTGTGAAATAATGGGAAACTGAGCCCAACTCTTGTTGAGCTGTATGTATTGAAGGGATAGAGGAAGGCTTTGTTGACTGTCAGGGGATATGCACTGAGCTGCTAACCACAAAGTCAGTGGTTGAAACCCATCAGCTTATTCACTGAAGAAAGACGAAGTTCTCAACTCCAGTAAAGATCTAAAGTCTAGGAAAATCAAGGGAACAATTCTACCTTTTCCTTTAGAGTTGGAATCGACTTGTTAACAGTGAGTTTATTTTTTTGTTCAAATAGTTACCTGAAATCCAAAATATAGAGAGATGAGATATCTGAGAAACTCTAGGGACAGGGTAAACTAATCAGGATATATTAATAATCACCTTAGATTAAATTTGCCTGCATTTTCAAATGAGAACTTTATTACTTTCAATTGGTTAACAGTGAACCAATTACTTCTCTATCTTTCATATCTTCAAAATGGGAATAATAATAGTATTTATTTCATAAGGTTATTATTATCTATAAATGGTGTGGCAGTCACATAATCTGGTTTCAACTTGAGACTTAAGAGTGAAGGGGCGGAGTTTAGCCTGTCAATCAGGTCACAGCTTGATAACCTCATTTTGGAGGCACTAGGGAGATAAATAGCTCCCTGGAGGCAGGACACACAGACACTCCCTGTGAGACATTCCTGTTGACAAGTCACATGGAGCTATGCTGATGGTAGCCAGAGCCCTGGAACTGAAAGATCCACATGGAGATCCATGCCAGCTCTAAGATGCTTCCACTACCACTGGATCCACAAGACTTTCCACCCGCTGGCCTGTAATCTTCCTGCACTAGGCATCATTGTATGTGTTGCATGAGTCTGCAGTGTAATTTCCAGACCGGTATTGTACATATGGGCTAATATCAGACTTTTGGACTTGATCTGAACTGGGTTTGGATGTTTTCTTAATCTACAATTACTTTTTATATAAAGCTCTTTCTTATATATATGTCTCTGAATTTGTTTCTCTAGTCAACCCAGACTAACACAAATGGATTAATTAAAACAATGCCTTAAGCTTTGTGAATTATTTGTATTTATTTTTATTGCATTACACTTCCATGTAGAGTAGACTTCTACTAGACTAAGTGGGAAAAGCTAGAAATTTCCATTAACAAAAAGGCAATGAAAAGTGAAATTAAGTTATGAAATAATTATTCTTTTTCTGTGTAAAGCAATAAGGGGGTCGTTGTCTTTTGTATTGTTCTTATTTGATCCGTGGTTTTGTTTATTTTTCCTGAACTCAAATGTTGCTAGGGTCCTCGGATCCAATGTTGTATAATTGCTAGGTGTCCTTGAGTCGGCTCCAACTCACAGCAGCACAACGTACACCAAAGCAAAGAGCCCATGTACCAAAAGGCCTTGTCTTAGGCCAGTCTCATGATTGCTATGCTTGAAGCCGTTATTGCAACCGTTCTATCAATCTGTTTTATTCTGAGTCTTACTCTTTTTTTTTTTTTTTTTGCTGGTCATCTACTTTGTTGAGTCTTTGTCCAGGGACTGGTCTCTCCTGAGAACAAGGCCCAATGTAAGTGAGACAAAGCACCGCCATTTTTCTTCCTAAGGAGCATTCTGACTATATTTCCTCCAAGACCTGTTTGTTTCGCTTTGGCAGTTCTTTCAGTGTTTTGGTTTTTTTCCAATGCCATCATTCAACCGACTCAACTTTTCTTTAATTTTTCTTATTCATTGTACAGCTTTGACATGCATCTATGGCAATTGAAAATACCATGGCTCTGTCAGGCACATCTCAGTCCTCCAAGTGACATCCTTGCTCATCAACATTTAAAAGCGATCTTGAGCAGACTTGCCTAGTGTGACCTGTCATTTCATTTCTTGACGGTTGCTTCCCTAAGTGATGATTGAGGATCCAAGTAAAATGAGATTCTTGAAAAGTTTGATATTTTCTCCATTTGCTATAACAATGTCTACTGGTACAGTTGTGACGATTTCCATGTTCTTTACACTGAGCTGTAGTCCATACTGAAGCTTGCATTCTTTAATCTTCATCAGTAAATGCTTCAAGTTCTCTTTGTTTTCAGCAACCTTGGTTGTGGCCTTCTGTCAGTGTTGATGCTGGGTTCTTCTCCACATAGTCCCATGTTTTTTAGGTGATTTTCCCAGATTAAATATGGTGGGAAGATATCTGCCCAGTTTGAAGGAATGTCTCTTGGTATGTGAACAATTTCTGCTTGAGTTCAACTGTTTTGGAATTCCCATTCATTGTTGTTATTTGTAGTTTGTGATAATTCACACACATGACTGTATATACTCAATAAAACACAAATAAACATCTGTCTGGCATTCTCTGCTTTTATCCAAGATCCATTTGACACTAGCACTATTACCCCTCATTCAGAAGTCCTCTTCTGAGTCCAGATGGAATGTCTGGAAACTCTGTTGATGTCTCATATTCTAGTTATCTTCAGCAAAATTGAACTTGCATTTGGTGTCAGTGATAATGTCCAACATTTTTTTGAATTCTGTAGAATCACCTTTGCTTGGAACGGGAACAGATATAGATCCCTTTCTGTGGGTTGGCCAGAGAGAACTTCTGAATTTTTTGGCATAGCCTAGTAAGTATCTTCAGAGTGGTATCAGTTTTTTGAATCGTTTCTTTCATTGACAGAGTGATTTCAAATATTTGATCATGATTCATTTTACTTTCCTTCACTCCTTATGCCCAATGACCTTCAACTCAACTCTATCTTAACATCCACTCCTGTAGGCTCATCTTTGCTCTTGCCGTCATTAACTCCTCCAAGATAAAAATCTTTAATAAAAATTTCTCATAGTGTGACTAATATCCCATGTTTTTTCCTCAGATTTCCTTGACCTACCTCTCCTTTAACATCATTGAAATCTGACCTTTAGCTCCATTCTGCCAGACCAATTCTCACTCCATTTTCTGTCCTACCCAATTTGCTATTTCAGTTTTGCTCTCTGCCACATCCTCATTGTATTTCTTCAATTCCTTATCACATCTTCCTCGAATGCTCCAACATGAGCTACTATCCATGTTATACCTTCTCTCCTATGTCACAAGAGTGGCTGAACAGGGCTGAGATATTCTGACAACATGGTTTGATGCCAATACAGATTCCTGCTGTCCGTTTCCAACTGGGTAAGTGGTAATTTTTCATAATGATGATTTCAAATATTTTCTCATCTCTTTAAGTCCTTGTAATTCACATCTACTTCCTAATCATCGTACCACAACAATAAAGCATATGATGTAATTCTGAACCAAGAATAGCACTTAATTCATGCAGAAAATGATATACACATATACACTAAAATAGGGAGCAGTGGTAGTTAAGGATTAGAATTTTCCTCTTCTAAGCAAGAGATCTGGATCCAATTCTAGCCAGTGCAGCTGAAACACAGATGTGATTAGAGGTTTGTGTGTTGTTATGATGTTGAACAGACTTAAGCTCAAAATTAAGACAGACTAGAAAGAAGGACCTCATGATATGATTCTGAAAAATCAGTTAATGAAAATTTTGAAAACACCCATCTGCACCCCTGTTGCACAGAACAAGGGCAGACTACATGGCTTAATAAGATTGTATCAGGATTGTATCATTTTACCCTATGTATTTACTGTGCATACTGAGCATGTAATTCAAGAGGCTAGACTTTATGAAAAAGAGCATGGAATCAATATTGCAGTAAGACTCCCTAGCAACTTATGATCAGTAGATGATGTAAATATCTTACTGAAATAGAAGCGGACTTGAAGCACTTACAATGAAGATCAAAAAGAACAGCTTTTAGTATGCATTGCTCCACTTTAACATAAAACAAAAATCTGTACAACTGAACCAATGAGCAACATCATAATAAACAGAGAAACAACTGGATTTTTCAAGGGTATCATTTTATTTGTATTTACAATCAATAGCAAGGGAAGTGGCTGTCATGAAATCTAACAATATATTGTGTTGAGCAAATCTCTCACAAAAAACATCTTTACAGTAAAACAGAACAAAAAAAGTCACTTTGAGGCCTTAAATGTGCTTGACTCAAGCCCTGCTATTTTTAGTCGTCTCATAAGCTTAAAGAACTAGATAATGCAGATGGACAAACAGTTGATGGTTTTGAATTATGGTGGTGACAAAGAATATTGGCTATGCCATGGATTGCCAGAAGCAACAAAGCTGTCTTGAAAGAAGTATAGTCCGGGGGCTCCTCAGAAGGGCGAACGTTGAGATTTTTTTTTAAATCAATTTATTGGGGTTCATACAATTCATCACAATACATAGATCAATTGTGCAAAGCACATCTATACATTCATTGCCCCCATCATTCCCAAAATTCG
>NW_022103912.1:5805286-5815820 GCF_000313985.2 Echinops telfairi | reverse complement strand
CTGTACCACTGTGCATCATCTGGTCTAACCAGGTCTGCAAGGCAAAATTGGGGTCCTGGTAGTTGGGGGGAGGAAGCGTTCAAGAACTAGAGGAAGGCTGTGGGTTTCATTATTGCTACACTGTACCCTAAGTGACTCATCTCCCCACTACCCCTCTCCAAGGTATGTCCAGTTGTCTAGAGATGGGCATTGGGTCCGAACGTTGAGATTTTATGTACTTTTGGCATGTGATCAGGAAAGACCAGTTCTTGGAGAATAACATCATGCGTGGTAAACAACAGGGTTTTAGTGAAAGTGGACGACCCTAAATTGAATAGATAGACACCGTGGCTTCAATGTTAGCCTCAAACCTAGCAATGATGGTAAGTTGTGTGAAAGATCAGACAGCATTTTATTCTATTGTACAAAAAGGTATTCTCTAGAAGTTGGAAATGAGTTGAAGCCATCTCACAAAAATACATTTGATAATGAGGAAAACAAATAACGTATACTTAATCAAGTTCCATATAATCTTTAATAATTAAGCATGGGAAATCTGATTATGCTTAACATCATTCAAATTCCTTTTATTAGGTGCAGTTTTTTCACTCTTCAGTTGGAATTACAGCTATTCAGGGTATACTGTTAATAACTGATATTTGAAGGAATGTCTGGTTATCAAAGCTGTTCCCTAGTCTGTACTGAAACAAAAGTTCTTTTAGTAAGAATGTTTAAATCTACCTGATTTCTTGCCTATTCATCCCATACTTTTATTTATGATTATTTGTGGTAGTTAATCCATGCTGGAAATTTAAAATTTATGTATTGGTATTCCCCTAAAATTTTCCTTGAGTTAAATTACAACATTTCAATATTATGTTCTAATAAATGTCTTCACATAAACATCAGTTTTTATGGCCCATAAATTAGAAGACAATGTTTTGTTTAGCATTATTTTACTTTATTTACTGTTGCCTTTTCCCAAGATAATTATATTGTTTAAAAACTCCATTTCCAGAGTACCAGAGATGCTTTTTGAACACTTTCATATTATTTTTAATGAATTCACGTTGTTTTATCATGATTTTGGAGTCTCATTAAGAAAAAAGCTACCTAGTGTAAAGACCTTAGGCACTTACATGTATGAATAACCCAGTGTAAAGATCTGAGGCACGTAAATATATCAACAACCCAGCAAAAACCAAAGCCACTGCCCTCAAGTGGATGCTGACCCCTAGCAATGCCCTTGAAGGTAACTGTTTCCTGAAATAGCAAGCCCCGCTTTCTCCGGGGAGCAGCTGGGGGTTTCCAACTGCCCACCTTGCAGATTGCAGCAAAAGGCACTGCACCACCAGAGCTTCTTCATCCTTAATGCAGATGATCCACAAACCCAGTCTCGGGGTCATAGAGCTTATTCCAACTTAGAGCAATCTTATGGGACAAGGTAGCACTGCCCCTGGGAGTGCAGGAGACTAATTCTCCACGGGATTAGAAAGCCTCACCTTTTCTCCCTTGAAGCAGGCTTGTGGTTTCCAACTACTGGCCTTCATTTATAAGATGTTTAGAAATTATAAGCTGTTTGGAATCTATAAACAGCAGAAGGATACAGGGGCCAGTGTCACTTTTCCCTGCATGGACCACTTTCTTTATTAAAAATACCAAAAATGATATATTATCATTGCAGTGGTACAAATAAATAATATGAAAAAATATATATGCAATATCCATCTGAGCCTGAGTATAATTATTTGTAACTCAGGCTCGATTTTTCACATTATATATTTGTCATTATCATTAAAAAAAATAAAACCCACTGCCCCAGAGTCAATTCTGATGCATAGAGAACCTATGTACAGTTTTCATGACTAAGTTATAGCCTGATGCCTTCTTATAGGTTTGAACTGACCACCTTGTTGTTAGCAGCCCAATACCAAATCCAGGGATCTATTAATACTATACTGTTAATCTTTCCGTCTGATTTTAAACTAAAACATTTCAAGTGATTCCTAAAAGTATGATAGGCTTAGGCACAGGATCAAAATTAGGGATATTTTATTTTTAATTTATTTTTCACTCTATCTTCAGAATGTTGGTGGAGCATTGTGGTAGTTACATGCTCTGTTGTCAATTTGAGTCTTATGCATGAAGGGTTGGGGTTTGGCCTGCCAATCAGGTCACAGCTTAATGGTTGCATTTGGAGGCACTAAGGAGATAAATAGTCATTGGAGATGGGATGTATGCTCATTCCCTGGGAGACATTGCAGCTGACAAGACACATGGAGCTACGCTAGTGCCCTGAGATGGAGAAACCATGTGGAGACCCCTGCCAGCATTGAGATGCTTACAATGCCACTGGGTCCACAAGACCTCCCATTCACTGTATGTGATCTTCCTGCATTCGGCGTCATTGCATGTGTTTCATGAGTTTGAAGAGGACTTTATAGACTGGTTTCGAATATATGGGCTAATATCGAACTTATGGACTTGATCTGGACTGGACTGGGGTGTTTTCTTAATGTACAATTAATCTTTATATAAAGTTCTTTCTTACACACATATGAGTGTCTATGAATTTGTTTCTCTCATCAAACCCAGACTAACACATGCATTGAAACTTGAATGGTAGAGAGTTAACAACGAATGGTATTGTATTGGCTATGAATCCCTCTGACATGGGAGCTGCTACAACTTTTTTAAAGATTTTAAAGATATTTAACAATTATTTCTATATGAAGTCAATGAGTTCTATATGAAGAATGAGACATTAATATTAGAGGAAGACTTATTAACAGATTGTAGATGATGCAACCTCACTTGCTGAAAGTGAGGAGGACTTGAAGCATTTATTGATAAAGGTCAAGGGATGCAATCTTCAATATTATTTTTTTACATGTATAATTTTTATTGTTAATATCACACAAAGTTCATTTAAGATGCAGGTTTTACATGATTTCCCCCTTCCTTCTTTCCTTCCTTGCCTCTTTCTATTTTTATCATTTTATTGGGAGCTCTGATAGATATCATAAGATTCCATAATTCAATCACATCAAGCAGTATTGTTCAAACTTTATATAAAGGAAACAAAATTCCTCACTAATGCACCAATAGGTAATGTTATCAGAAACCAAGGAATAGTTGAAGTTTTCTATACTTTCTTCCTATTTGGATCCACAATCAGTGCTCACGAAAACAGCAATCAAAAATCAAAGGCTAAAAATTTACTGCACAAGATCTCTTTAAATTTTATAGAGGAAGGAGTTTACTTTGAAGGCTAATTACTAAGAGGTGGAAGTAGGGTAAGCATGATAGTGGTGCAGGAAACAGGAACAATCTAGGAAGCAATGCTATGGATAGAGGTGTAAGCATAGGTGTGTACATATGTAAATACATTAATTCACAAGAATAGAGGCATTGGCCTATCTACATATGTTTATATGGCAATATGCTGAGGTAGTGGATGGACTTCAGGCCTCTGCTCAATGCAACACTTTGTTCTGACAAGCTGGCATTCTGGGATGCCCACCTCTTCTGGCATAAGTGTTGAAGACAGAATGGTGCATAAGAAGAAAGTGGATGGTGCCAGGCTATCAAAACATATAGTGTCGGGCATCTCAAAGGCTTGAAGTTAAACAAGCGGCCATGTAGCGGAGAAGCAACAAGCCACATGGGAGAAGCACACCAGCCTGAGGTGTCATTGGGATCGGGTAAAAGACATCAGAGGACCCATAACAAAAAAACAAACAAGCAAAAACATATTGCTGCGAACGAGGCGGGTCTGAGCAGAGATCCAAAGCCCATCTGTAGACAATAGAACATCCTCTCACAGACAGCGGGGTCACAGGGAAGGGATGAGTCAACAGGGCACAGTAAAGCATCAATGAAACACACAATGTTCCTCTGGTCCTTGAGGTTCCTCACCCCCCACTATCCTGACCCCAGTAGTGCCTCTTACTGTGGGTTAAACAGAAGCATGTGCACAGGTACAGATAAGAGATAAGTGCTCATGACACATGGAATCCAGCAACTGAAATGGGAATAGCAATCCCAGAAGGGGAGGCAAAGGTGGGGAGAGGAGGTGAGGAAGGGCAAACATGGCAATGATGGACACATAACCATCATCACCACCGCCTTCCAGGGGGATGAGCAACAGAAACCATGGGAGAAGGGCGAGAGCAGTCAGTGTAAGATATAAAAACAATAATAATTTATCAAGGGGGCACCAGGGTAGGGGAGGGAGGAAAATAAGAGGAGCTGATACTAAGGGCTCAATAGAAAATAAATGTCTAGAAAATGATGGTAACATATGTACATATATGCTTAATATAATTGATGTATGAATTGTTATAATATTTGTAAGAGCCTCCAATAAAATGATATTTTAATTAAAAACAATTTTTTAAAAGAAGGCTAATTTGAGGAGGGAGGGGGAAAATGAGGACCTAATGTCGGGGGTTTAAGTGGAGAGAAAATGTTTTGAGAAACGATGTACAAATGCGCTTTACACAATTGATGTGTGTATGGATTGGGATAACAGTTGTATGAGCCCCTAATAAAATGTTAAAAAAAAAAAAAAAAAAAAAGGCTAATTTGGGCCTGACCCAAACCACTGTATTCTCAGTTGCCTCATATGCATATGAAAGCTGTATATTTAACAAGGAAGCCCTAAGAAGAATAGGTGGATTTAAATTAAAGTGCTGGGGAAGAATTTTGAAAGTAACATGGATTGACCAAAAATTAAATACAGCTATTTTGGAAGAAATACAACCAAATATTCTTTGGAAATGTGGATGGCTACTTTGGACAACTTATCAAGAGACCAGTCCCTGGAATAGGACATCGTGCTTGGAAAATCAGAAAGGTAGTGAAAAAGAGGAAGACCCTTGATTAGCTAGATTAATTGACACAGTTGCTCAAAGAATGGACTTAAACTTGGACGACATAGGACTGGGCAGTGTTTCTTTCTGATGTCCTTGGGGTTGCTATGAATCAGAGCTTACTCGAAGGCACCTGCCAGCAATATCAATAAATCAGTGAGGGCAGATAAATAAAACGACTCTGAATGCCAATAATAAAGTGCCAATAATTCTTCAATTAAAATTTGAATTTGAAACTAACAAGAATTTCCTTTGTAAGAGCTAGAGCTAAGGCTCCGTCAGAAAGTTTTCATTCATTTCCTACGATGAAAGTTTTATGTAAGTATCCTATCATATAATCAAGTGCCACTGATCAATTTGGTATAGTGATATCAAATCATGTTTAATGCTGAATCATGTCTAATGATAGCCCTGAATCATGTTTAATGCTGATTGATAAACATTAAAGAAATCAGCAATACTGTCCCAAAATATGAACAGGATATGTTGCCTCTAATTGACTTTGTTAATATCAGCAGTGCTTGGATAACACAGAAAATTACAAAATATCTTGATATTTCTTCACTCAGCTGCTTTTTACCAGTAGTCTTCAACTGAACAGGACAGTGATTGTCATTTCATCAGTTTTTTATTGATATAGAATACTGATTTGAAAAATATAATGCGAAGTATGATTTCATTTTTCAGTTGAGGTATCAAGCCATGTAAATGCATGCACATGTTTATGGAAATGTTAAAGAAATCATAAGAAAAAATTCTGTACCTCTTTTAACAAAGAAATGATTTTTCAGGAAAATTTGCATTGCTATAATTGCAAATCTACTATTGAATTTCACATGAGATTCAACAGCTGAATGATTCATTCAGCTGTGCACTTGTGACAGATTTGAGATGAAAATTAGATGAATTGTAACAGTAAATTGTGAAGTGTAAAGTGTGTATACCTATCCGACAGCTACGTATCATCCCAGGTCAACTGTTCTCATTTGTAACACTCACTGAACCTGAGCAACCTAAAAGATTTTGTTCTTTCAAAAGGCATTGCTATTTATAATTGATCTATCTCATTGTTCCACTGCTTAGAAAATGTGTATTTTGCATTAAAGTATATTTGTAACTGTACTGTCTAGAATTTTATGCTTGAAAGGTGAAGCGCTGTGAAAGGTGATGGGCCTTGCAGTGAGACCATGCAGAGTTTGACCTCTAACTCTGCCAAGATTCCATCAAAGAAGGAAGGCTGTCCAGAATCTGTGCTTTTAACTCTTAGGCCATGTAGCATCTTGAAAATCGTGCCACTATATCTAAACTAGAGTAGTAGAAAACTTGGTGGGTAAATTTTGGGTTGTCTTCGAATTTTGTTAGTGTGTATCAGGTGTTTTCTACTTGATTGAGAATATCACAGGACGCATAAACTCACAGCCTAATGCATAACCACTATGCCAGCAGGGTTCCACAGGACACAGAGTAAATCTTTATTCCTTACAATAGACGGAAACGGTATCCTTGATAAGAAGAGGGGTTCTATCACAGAACTAAGGAATGTATTAAATAAATTGCTGTTGAATGGGCTCTGACTCCTGGGAACCGCAGGTCATCAAAGTAGAAGTATGTTCAGTAGGGTTTTCAAAGGCTGATTTTTCAAAAGTGGATCACCAGTCTTCTCTCCAATGTGCCTTGCCAAGTATATCAATGGTTTGCACCAACAAGAGATTTCCAGGAATGTGCCTGGCATGGTTTATAAACAAGTTAGCTGTTGTAATAAATATTTTAAAATCCAGGTTTAGAACAATACATGTGTTGCTTACTCACAGGAGACAAAGATGAGAAGTGGAGAGGGAGGAGGTGGAGGAAGAAGAAGAAAAATCATATCTTTCTTTGTTTCCACTTAACTTAAAAATGTGTTATGAGTCATGGTATTTTACCTTTTACCTCTTTTGACTGGAATCATCAAACGCTCTAATCATCCCATGTTTAAAGCAAAGGATGACAGATCAAGAATTTTGCAAGGGTCTTCAGGCCAATTATTCCAAGGTGAGAAATAAATTTTCTCCTTATTGCCCAAGTAGCTAGTGTCCATTAGAGATTATTTATATGTACTCAGGGATCCATCAACATCGCAATGCATAGGGATCAGGAGGAATTATCAGTGGTCATGTTTAAACCTAGCAGGAATGAGTAACAATGATATTGTAGGTGATAATTAAAATCCCCCAATGTTAGCTAATTTAACTGTTTTTCATGTTCTCTACAGACAACAAGCCAATTTTCTTTGTGTTGACTAGGATTCCCAACCACATGTGAATCAGAGTAGTGCTGTCATCCACAGGATTTTTCATGAGTGATTGTTTTGGAAAAAGATGGCCAGGACCTTCTTTTGAGTCTCCTCTGAATGGACTGAAACGTCCTACCTTTCAGTTAGCAGTCAAGTGTCTTAACCACTTAAATACCTCCCTATGACAATATACCATCTTATTGTCTATCAGCATGTTCTTCAGCAATAATAATCATTCCTTTCCTATGGTCAAAATGAAGCTCTCCAAAAACACGGTTATGAGGTAATACTGATGTATTTTTCTGGAATATCAGAAAAAATCATATAAAAGTATGGAACATTCTCCCATCGCTTGCCCTTTGTATGTCACTATAAACCTTTGTATACACTATTTCCTAGCATTACACTGAAAACCCCTCCTGAAGGACTGGGGCTCTAACCAGTATTCTGCATTAAAATAGTACTGACCAAAAGTACTAGTACTCGTCAGCACTCAACCATTTCAACAGTAGCATATACTCAAGAACCATGATACTGAAGGAAGAAGTCAAAGTAGTACTGAAGGCATCAGTAAAAAAATAAGGCTCTGGGAATTGATTAAATACTAATTGGAATGTTTCAACACACTGATGAAGTGCAGAAGGCACCGACTGACTTATGCTGAGAAATTTGGAAGATGTTACCTGGCCGATCAACTGGAAGAGATCACTATTTGTATCCATTGTAAAGAAAGTTGACCCATCAGAGGATGGAAATTCTTGAAAAATATCATTAATATCACAAGCAAGTAAACTTTTGCTGATGTTCATTCAGCATTAAGCGCAGCAGTACTTTTATAAAGGGCTGCCAAAAATTTAAGACAGATGCGAAAGAGGACCAGCAATAAGAGATATCATTGATGAAATCAGTTGGATATTGGCTGAGAGCTGAGAATATCAGAAAACTATTTACTGGTGTATTATTGAGTATAGAAAGGCCTGTGACTATGTGGATCATAACAACTATGAATATCATTGAGAAGAATGGGAATTTCAGAAAACTTTATTGTGCTCAAGTAGAGCCTGTATATGATCAAGAGGTGGTGGTTTGAAAAGAACAAGGGAACATTCATGGAATGGTTTAAAACCAGGAAGGTTTAAAATCAGGAACATTCATGGAATGGTTTAAAATCAGGGTCATATCCTCTCACGACACCTATTCAATGCTGAGCAAATAATCATAGAAGATGGACTATAGAAAGAAGAAATTGAATCAGGATTAGGGGAAGGCTTATTAAGAGTCTGAAATGCATATGTCACACGTTGCTTGTTGAAAGTGAGGAGGACTTGAAGCACTTACTTATGATGATCAAGCATTACAGATTTAAATACGGTTTACAACTCCTTATAAAGAAAATTAAAAAATCTGGACCAATAGGTAACATCATAATAAACAAAGAAAAGAAAACTGAACCTGTCAAATATTTCATCTCGGATGGGTCCACAATCAATCCTCTTTGAAGCAGCAGTCAAGAAATCAGGGGGTCCATTGCTTTGGGTAAATCTGCTGATAAGACCTCTTTAAAGCATTGCAGACCTGGTTTCACTTTAAGGACTATGTTGTCTCTGCCCCATGGCATTTTCATTTACCTCAGATGCATGAGAAAGTTGGACATTGAATGAAGAAGACCTAAGAAGAATGTGTGTCTTTGAATTATGGGGCTGGTGAAGAATATTAGAAGTATAATGGATTGCCAAAAGGAAAAACAAATCTGTGTTGAAAAAAGTACAGACAGAATGCCTTTTGACGTGATCATTGTAAGACTTTGTCCCACGTACTTTGGACATATTATCAAGAGCGACCAGTCCCTGGCAAAATCATGAGGCAGAAAGACAGCAAAAAAAGAAGAAAAGGCGACTGTCCTTGATGAAGGGATTGACATAGTGCTGCAACAATGGGTTCAAATATAAGAAACTGTGAGGATGGAGCAAGACCGAGCAGTGCTGTGCATAAGACAGGTGTGAGCTGGAACTGACTCCACTGATCTAATAAGTACAACAGCCAGTACCCAGGAGCCCTGGTGCTGCTTATGGGTGAGCTGTGCGTTACAAACAGCAAAGTTCATTGTTAAACCTACCAACCACTCCCAGGAAGAGAGGTGGGGCTATTTGCTCCTGTAAATCCTTATGACGCCTCCTTATGTGAGCCTCAGAAACACATAGAAGGTCACTATGGGTTTGGCAGTGGGTGGTTGGTTAAGTAGTACTCAAGTGGCCGAGAGACTCAAAGCTTTATCTGAACCATAGCTGAATGGGCTAAGGTCCAAGTGTCCAGAGTAATTCATGACATTTTACATTCTGATTAAAATTGACTTTTGGTAAATATTTAACATATGAATTTGTTTGTTTCTTTGTTGTGTTTTATTAACTAAGTAAACCAGTAGAGTTAAATCTTCCTTTCTTTTTCCTAGACCTCTGCATGTACACACTGCACACTATCGGGAGTTCTGCTCTTATTGCACAGATTATTTGGAACCCTGGTGGTTTATCATATTTAATTTGGTATTTTCTGAAATCCAGGGTATCTTGAACTGGTTCCTTATCTGTATACTGTCACCGTTTGCTTTTCTATAGCCAGTGCCCTTTGTCGAACTTTGTTGTATACCTAAATGTGTACTGTTTGCATAAGGTGGGTTTATCAGGAGAGGCATGCTCTTTGTGCTAACTGTATAGCTTTAAAAAATTATTCTGTAGAAAGTTGAACTTAGAAATGAAATATTCTGAGTTCTTAAAAACATTTTTATATATCCAAAGAAACGAAATAGAATAAGGAAAATACTTTTATTCTTAAATGATTGTTTCTAATGTTCCACGAAAATCCATAAATTGATATAATGCTTTATTTACCTTTGGGGAAACTTTTCTGAGCATAAGAAAGCAGTGTTTATCTATATTGGTGAATAATGTGGCTTTCTTAGAAAGATGAAGTTTTTGATAATCCAAAGATTGCATTTTCTGCAGTAATTTAACCTTTGTCCTCTATCACATACTTAATATGAATTCTGAAGAATATCACTTTTTATTTCTTGCAGCTATAGGAAAAATATCAAATACTTAGCAGGCACACATGCACATGAAGAAACAAAATGACGACTCACTCACTGTCTCACTCACTCTCTCACTGTCTCACTCACTGTCTCACTCACTCTCTCACTGTCTCTCTCACTCACTGTCTCACTCACTCTCTCACTGTCTCTCTCACTCACTGTCTCACTCACTCTCTCACTGTCTCACTCACTCACTGACTCACTCTCACTCTCTCACTGTCTCACTCTGTGACTGCCTCACCTTCACTCACTCACTGTCTCACTCACTCTCACTCTCACTGTCTCACTCACTCACTGTCTCTCACTCACTCTCTCACTCTCACT
>NW_022103912.1:5789364-5803318 GCF_000313985.2 Echinops telfairi | reverse complement strand
ACTGTAAAAAAAAAAAAAAAAAAAAGAAACAAAATGACAATTTTGAATCATTGAAATAAAATAAATATTAAATCTCAACATAACCATGACCAGCTATACTATATTAGTAAGGACGCAAATATAGAATTAGAAGAATAAATAGCCTGTCATTAGAGGATAAAAAATTCACTGCCATAAAGACAGTGCTGACTCATAGTGGCCCTGTAGGGCAGAGCTGGATTGTCTATAAACTAAATAAACCAGTATTGAAACAACATTTATTTGTATGGCATAGTCAATCATATGATTTTTCTGACTCAAAAAGACCAATACCAGTCCATTTCAGCTCACTAATGCCTAGGATATAGATCTTCATGTATTCCATTTAATTTGCAACAGCTTCAAATGTCCCTAGACTCATACTCTGTGCATTCCAAGTCCCAATCACAAACTGACCTGTGTAGCTGTTTCTTCTGACCGTTAGTGGTGCCCCTTCAGCAAATGACGGTCCTAAAATTTCCACGTCCACAAGCATCACTCCACTCATGCCCCCATGGTCAATGTCACAGCTCCTCCACGGTCACATTTTGAGTGCCCTCCAACCCCAGGGCCCCTCCCCCGCCCCATCTCTGACAATATCCTGCTTCCATTCATTAGGCCTTCCATCCCTGCCAATGTTTGAAAGCTACATAGGCGGTTTTCAGTAGCTTCTTCCGCTGAAGTGGGGAGCCAAGTTCCTCTTTGTAGTCTGTTCTTGTTTGTCTGTTCTATGCTTGTGTAATCCCATTTTGGAGGGAGTACTCGGATATGCTAATGGATGGGATTACGACTACACCTTACTAGAGGGTTCCACTTAAAGCACCAGGTTTTATTTCCTCAGGGGTATGATATGCTGACAGACCAAAAGCACCCCTCCATCAGAGCCATCCCTCTGTCTCAAGAGCAATCTGGGACCCAGAGACATCTCAGGACCATTCGAAGAAGAGTTACCAGTGAAACCCATTTGAGATCTCAAGACCAGAGGCACCAGAGGCTGAACCACAGACACCATTGGACAGAGCCACGGAGCCAGGCTGACCCCAGAGACCGAGGCAGGGAGACCATGAGACAGATGGAGGAATGGCACCCAGACAATGGGACTGCGACAGTCAGGCTTCCCGCCTCAAGGAGGCAGAAGCTGAGAGGCTGAGCACCAGAGAGGATCGTGGCTTCGGGTAGAGGAGAGGCTTTGCTTTGGACCAGGTACCAGCGACTGTATCCTTACTGTTGACTGATGCTGACTTGAGGTAAGCGGTTAACTTCCTCAATGACCCCCCTCAATGGTGAGTATTGTCTGTGGGTTTGGTGTAGCCTTGTCATGCACTATCAAGCCCCCTACAGAAGTAGAGTGGAGTGGGAGGAATGGTGGGTGGCAGGACAAGGTAAAGAAGAATGGAGGGGCAAAGACGGTCTGGCCCCTGCCTCATGGCAATAGGGAAACTCGAGAAGGTCCAATGTGGCCTCCTATGCTATTTACAGCACCTACTGCCTTAAACAAACAAACAAACAAACCACTCCTCTGCATTCTGTGTGTCAGCCAGTGGCTGGAGGTTCCAAGTTGCTGACTTTGAGGATTGCAGACCCAGGTGTAACCCCTGTGCCCCAGGGCTCCTGTAAAGAAGTCACAAATATCAAAGATACAGTCTTTCAAGAAAAACAAAATTCTCACAACTGGAACAACAGACAACATCATGATAAACAGGGAAAAGATAGAAGCTGGCAGAGCTTTGATTTTGTTTGCATCACAGCCAACCTTCATGGAGGCAAAGCTTGAGGGAAGGAGTGTGCCTGATCCAAACCATGGCGTCAGTCACCTCGTGTATCTGAGTTAGCTGGACACGGAATGAAGCCGGATGGAAGCATTTGAATTGCGGTGTGACATAGGTCCCTATGAGCTGACACACAAACACATAACAAGAACAATCTGAGGACTGCCTGTATTAATGGCTACAAGAGTCTTTAATTTTATGAAAGTAGAGATGCATCTGACTTCTGCCTGTGGTCATAAGGAAGTCAGAAGAGGACAGATATGCCCCCCGCCCCTCGGTGCCTTTTACTCCCCCTTCATTTCTATCAAACATTTTTCAACAATTCACATTAGAAAAACTGCAAGTGCATGCAACAAATAATTTCTCTTTCTCTCTCTCTCTCAAAATCTCCTACTCTCCTCAGCCACTGAGTGTCTTCCAAACACAACTGATGTTGGCGGACTCCCTTGTGATAGAAGTTTTTAATGATTGCCCTCTGTTAGGTGGTCTTTGTTGTTGTTTTTTTCCCCACACAACACAACACAGACACTCCATTCTGTATAGGTCATCTTCTTCATCATTCAACAGATGTCCTGCGCTTGTACAACTTCTACATTTTCCCCACGAGCCGAAGGTTACCCAAGTTCCAACGCTGTAATGAAAATAGTCTTCTTTGTGGTAAGCGTTCCCACGTAAATGATTTAAGTACGAGCCCCCAATACATTTATTTATTTAAGAAGAGACGAGGGCAACACAGAGCGAGGGGTGCAGACTTGGGAAGGCTAAGGCACAGGTGGGTGATGATGCAGCCGGAAGGCTAAGGCACAGGTGAGTGATGATGCAGCCGGAAGGCTAAGGCACAGGTGAGTGATGCAGCCGGAAGGCTAAGGCACGGGTGAGTGATGCAGCCGGAAGGCTGAGCACCACGGGAAGGAAGAAGAAACCAGGAAGGCTTCCTCCTGAGGACCTTCAGGGGGAGCCTGGTCCCTGCTTTCTGACTACTCCTCTCCCCTCTCCAGACCGACAAGAGAATAAATGTATTCCTTTCAGTCAAAATGAAAAGAAAATAGCTTTCTCAATCCAAGATCCATTCATTTCTTATCTACCATCTTGGCTCTGAGTTTCTGTAAAGCATGTCCTACATTTTTTGCATGTGTTTGCATTTTTTGATCTAGTAAAATCATATTATCTGTACAATTAATATGAATCACAATTCAGGAATATAATATAATGTGGGAGGCCATCAACTCCCATAAAGATTTGAAGCCTAAAAAATCCCCTACAGAGTTCTGTGAGTTGTAACGGACTTGGCGGCAGTGGATTAGGTTTTTTATAATTATGCCAAATATAATTTTGAATATTTTAGTAGCTATTTATGAATTCAATATCAAAACTACCAGAGATCTTTTATTGATAACTTATTTTAGCGTTACCCCAAAGTTCTTCCTAAGTATGGCATTCAAGTTAACTAGTTTCCATATTTTGGGGTCCAAGACATGAATATAAGAAGCTCAGATGATGGAGAACAAGTCTTATGTGGAACGTATTCTGTTATCATCACTTTCCTTTGGTCAAATTATGAACTCCTGCATTTTTCAGAATGTACACACGTTCATTGGCCATAATCTTTTCTCTATTTTTTATACTCAAACTACATCCACTTTGGTCAGTGGAAGACCCTTTGAACTGACTTTTTGTTTCCTGTTGCTATGAAGTTGATTTCCTTTCTCTTCTGTCAGAACAAGCTATATGCAGACTTCCTTGTTTTCTCCTGGCCCCGTCACAGAATAAAGAGAACAACACAAAGCAGAAACAACCCCAGCTGTATCAGAGGAGAAATGCGCTCTAGGGTTTGAAGTGGTGGAGGTTTCAGAAATAGACCCCCATGGATTTCTTCAGTGGCACCTCTGGGTGGACTTGAACCTCAAGCCTTTCTTCTAGCAAGGAGCACCTTAACGATGTGTACCACCCAAAGACTTCAAACTCTGTAAATACTTCTCTAAAGAGACTCGGATTTTCTTGGTGGAAACTGTAGAAAAATAGAGATAAGAATTTAGTCAGTGAGGAATTTTGTGCAATGTCAGTATTTCTGAGCCATTTCAGTTGACAGGCTATTATCTATCTAGATAATATATCGTATAGTTATCTAATATATATACTCGGATTTTCTTGGTGGAAACTGTAGAAAAATAGAGGTAAGAATTTAGCCAGTGAGGAATTTTGTGCAATGTCAGTATTTCTGAGCCATTTCAGTTGAAAAGCTATTATCTATCTAGATAATATATCGTATAGTTATCTAATATATATATATATATATACACTCCTGAAAAGTCATACTAATTGTTCAAGTTAATTTTTGATAGTATATTGTCCTTCACGATAGTTGTTTTGTTGTTGTTGTTGTTGTTAGGTACCATTGACTTGGTTCCTACCTTCTGCCTGATCCTTTGCCGCCCTGACAATTGTTCTGTCTGAGCCATCAGTGCAGCCACTGTGTCAGTCATCTGGGCAAGGGTCTTCTTCTCTTTCACTGCTCCTCGACTTTACAAAGCACGATGTCCTTCTTCAGGACTATTCTCTCCTAACAGCATGTCTTCTGTTGGTAAGATGAAACCTGGCCAAGCGTGCCTCTAAGGGGCACTCTGGCCATACTTCTTCCGAGACAGACGTGTCTGCCCTTTTAGCAGTGCTCGACATTTTCAGTATTCTTTGCCAACACCTCAATTGATGTTGCCAGCACACACAGTATTTTACGAGACATGCAGTTTTGTTGACCAGCACCACAGTAGACTATGTAACTGTGTCTTCTTCCTATTAGGAGCCCTGTTAACATACTGGGTCATGGGTTATGGGTTGACAACTGGTTAGGCTGCTAACCAGTTCAAATCACCAGGGAAAGATGAAACTTTTTACTCCCATAAAGAGTCACCATCTCAGAAATGCACGGGGGCGTTTCTTATTCTACCGTGTCCTGTAGGGTCACACTGAGTCCACATGGACTCCATGACAGTGAGTTATGTTCTGAAAATGCTGATTGGTAACAAAGTAAATAAAATCTGCGTTAGTTAAGATACTGGGAAAAAAGACTTTCAAAGCAACAGTATAGCTAGCTAACAAAAGTATTGAGTAAATGTTTATCAAATGCTTTACTTTATTGGATTTTATGTTACATTGGATATTTGTTTATTCTTTATATGTTGTTTTTGCTATGGGGACACCAACATTCTCACAGCAGAGATATTTAGAAAATAAATTCTCTCAGATACTAGTCTTCTCTTGGCAGCAATAGTTCCTGGAGTCGAGGGGAGCTTACTTGTACTCTTTGGGATTTGGAAATGTGTTCATTCTGTGACCACCATCTAGTCAAACGTCAGTGTTTCTAGTGATTCTCACTCTGATCAATTTCTGGTGGAATTGATCGATTCAGTTTCCTATGAAAATTCAAGTATTTTCATCGATTCAGTTAAGTTGGTTGTAATACATCTTATCCCTCTTAAGCTTTTGCTGTATTTATTCACTTTTATGAACTACAAAGTACTTTTTATTTTATCATGCACAACATTCCTTTACCACATTACAATGTTCTATACTAGGTTGCAATATATAAATTCAAATAATTATCCTAATTAGTTTTACCTTGAACCCAGTAATTGTTAAATCTTTAATTTCCTGTGGGGAATCAAGCTGTTGTGCAAGATCATAGACTCCATATTATTAATGAAGAGTAAATTAATTCAGGCTCTTGAAGTTTTGCCTAAAATGTATTTATTTATTTCTCATCAGTCCAATTTCAATCTTTCCATAATGTTATCAGTATTCCCGTATAATAAACAAGACTAATGTGAAATTTGAGTTTCTCAAAAGCCTTTGAATACATATAAATGTTCATTACCTTACTAACTCATGAGTGCAAAATAATTAAGAATGCTGAAAATTAAACCAGATATATCAATTAAGTTTAATTAACTTTGGGAAATAATAATTAGGAAACCAGGACATTTACAAATAGATTATTTTGTAGGATCATCTTATTTCTGGATCTCCTTGGTTCATATAAGACACTTTCTTAACTAATGTCATCTTTTTTTTAAATCATTTTATTGGGGCCTCGTACAATTCTTATCACAATCCCTGCATCCATCCATTGCGTCAAGCACATATGTACATTTGTTGCCATCATCATTCTCAAAACATTTACCTTCTACTTGAGCCCTTAATATTGGCTGCTCATTTTCCCCCTCCCTCCCTACAGCCCCCTCCCTCATGAACCCTTTATAATTCATAAATTATTATTATTTTGTCATATGTTACACTGTCTGACGTCTCCCCAGCTCTCTTCTCTGTTGTCCATCTCCCAGGGAGGAGGCTATACATAGATTCTTGTAATCGGTTCCCCCTTTCCACCCCACATTCCCTCCACCCTCCAGGCATCGCCACTCTCACCACTAGTCCTGAAGGAGTCATCTGTCCTGGATTCCCTATCTCCCTTTGCTATCTGTACCAATGTACATCCTCTGGACTAGCTAGATTTGTAAGGTAGAATTGGGAACATGATAGTGCGGGGGGAGGGGGAGGAAGCATGTAAGAACTAGAGGAAAGTTATATGTTTCATCATTGCTACCACCTAATGTCATCTTTTTATAGTTATAAGTCATTCCAATTGCAGCTAACATCTGTGTTTTTCATCCCATTTACTCATGGCTTTAGTAATTTAGTATCAGTGAAGAAAATCTAATTTGTATACAAAATCAATATGAAGTTTACATTTTCTTGCAAATGAAATTATCACTAAAGAGTTAAAATATAACACAAAGAACTAGCATACATTGTATTGAAGTTTTCCTACTGATAATTATTTAGTTAAAATTCTATTTAAATTTAAAAGACATTCAAAAAATAAGTTCAAAGTAGAATGAATGTTTAGAGAACAAAATGGTTAGAATATATGTATACCTGTGCAGGCAGAAGATGTTAATTCAACCATTCATTCTGCTCTAACAGGGTCTTCATCTTCATCTTCATTTGCTCTGTGAGGGCCTTCATCAAGTTAGGAGACAACTAGAATTTTTCTAGGAACCTTCTGACTCTCCCTAGCACCTTGTCATCACATCACAGTTTTCCCTCTAAGCACCTACCCTCAAGCACAAAGTCTTATTAATTCTTAGTCCTTGGCCCATTCTGATAAAGTAAAATCATGCTATCTTATTGAGCTATTTTTCCAAATGTTGAATTATAACCCACGTATATTTTAAGTTCATATAGACGTTTAATGTCACTCTTACTGTGTAAGATATAATTCAGTTAAATACCTTAAAATTGCTTGTGTTCTACATGTTTGAAGTTTGATGCATCAATTATTTGTTTGAAGTTCATTTTTCTTACCAGGCAATTATTGAAAGCCTGAAATCTATGAAATCCTTTAATAATTAAAAAATAATGAATTCATAATACTTAAATATATATATATACTATTTTAATGTCCTCTGCGTTTTAACATAATGTATTAATCTGATAGACAAGGACCTACCCCTGTAAATGAATGTTACTTGAAATATTCCCTTCATAACCCTCATAGTCAATGTAAACAGCTCAATCATTTAGGAATTCCAATGGTACAAACCAACAACTCATGTGTTGCCGATTTGAGCTGGGTTATATTTTCATAACCTCCTTTTCTCTCAAGTATGTTAAATTCTGTGCCATTTTATAAACTAATGATGTTATAACCCTTTTAACATTCTAAACTGGCTTTGCTTGTTGGTTTGTTTGTGGTGTTTGTAGAAACTAGTGGAGAGGACTGACAACCCTTTATCTGCAAATTTCAGATCTTTTTTAATCTTTTTTTTTCTATTATTTTTTAAAATCAGTTTATTAGGGGCTCATACAACTCTCATCACAATCCATACATACATCAATTGTGTAAAGCGCATTTGTACATTCATTGCCCTCATCATTCTCAAACCATTTCCTCTCCACTTAAGCCCCCGGCATTAGGTCCTCATTTTTCCCCTCCCTCCCCGCTCCCTCCTCCCTCATGAGCCCTTGATAATTTATACATTGTTATTTTGTCATATCTAGCCCTGTCCGACGTCTCCCTTCACCCACTTTTCTGTTGTCCGTCCCCCAGGGAGGGGGTCACATATAGTTCCTTGTAATTGGTTCCCTTTTTCCAATCCACTCTCCCTTTACCCTCCCTGTTTCGCCACTCACACCACTGGTCCTGTAGGGCTCATCTGCCCTGGATTCCCTGTTTTTCCAGTTCCTATCTGTACCAGTGTACATCCTCTGGTCTAGCCAGACTTGCAAGGTCGAATTTGAGTCATGGTAGTGGGAGCGGGGAGGAAACATTTAGGAACTAGAGGAAAGTTGTATTTTTCATCCTTGTTACATCGCACCCTGACTGGCTCGTCTCCTCCCCCAGACCCCTCTGCAAGGGGATCTCCAGTGGCCTACTATACCTATTTACTTTTGAAATTTAAATTTTATCCCTTGTTTCCTGCTGGACAAAGAATCTTTTGTTTTCAATACTATTTTATTGTATTTAAGGTGAAGCTTATGCAGAAATGTAGGTTCTTAGTTAACTTGCTTTTATGCAATTTGTTCAATGATGTTGATGACATATTTCACAATATGTCATCGTTTGCATCCATTGCGTTCTGGTTGTATCTTTTCCAGGACTCAAAATTTCCTGCTGCCCTTCTTTATCTTTGTTAGAGTAATAGTTTGACCATACGGTTTCACAATGATGGCTTTTAAAATGTTATCCCTCCTGAGTGATTAAATTTATTTTATGAATCATTCTGGTATTCAAGCAAACTATGGCCTCAAGGATTTTTTTTGAGTTCTGCTTTGTTATGCTCCAGTTTCCTCTTATCGATTGCTGCTGTTATTGCGAGGAGCCAGCTAGTTGATTGGGACTCAGGACCACTCATGAGCAACAGAAGGAAACATTGCACGGTCATGCACCATCCTTGCCATTTCTCATATACCCAAGTCCATTGTCCCATCCACTGAATCAATCCATCTTCTTGAGGCCCTTCCTATATTTCACTGCCCCATCCGCCTTACCAAGCATGATGGCCTTCTCCAGGGACTGGTCTCTCCTGACAACATGTCCAAAACATGGAAGAGGAAGTCTCACCATACTTGCCTATAAGGTGTACTCTGTCCGTACTTTCAAGACAGATCTGTTTATCCTTCAGTGGTCCACAGTACTTTCAATGTTCTTCCCCAGCACCATCATTCAAATGCATCCATGTTTTCTTGTGTCATTCTTTCTCAATGTTCCACTTGCATATGCAGATAGTCAATAGAAAATACTATGACTTAGATCAGGTGTGCCTTAGTCCTCAGAGTAATTTCCGTGATTTTCAACTTTAAAGAGGTCTTGTAAAACAGAGTTACCTAACACACTGTATTCTTTGATCTCTTGACTGTTTCTTCCATGAGCATCGATTGTGGATTCAAGTAAGGCAAAATCCTTGACATCAACCTCGTCTACATTTATCAGGATGTTACCTGTTGGTCCAGTTGTGAGGATTTTGATCGTTTTTACATTAAGTGTAAACCATGCTGAAGGCTACAATTATTGATCTTCATTAGCAATTGCTTCAAGTCCCCCTCACTTTAGCAAGCAAGGTTGTGTCATCTGCCTATTACAAATTAATAAACCTTGCTCCAATGCTAATTCCATGTTCTTCTTCATATCAGGCAGCATCTTTGATGATTTGCTCAGAATTTAGATTGAACACGGATGGTAAGAGGATACAACCCTGACATACCCCTTTCCTGATTTTAAATCATAGAATATTCCCTTGTTCTGTACACACAACTGCCGCTTCATCTATGTACAGGTTCCACATGAACACAACTAAATGTTCTGGAATTCCCATCCTGTGGAAGGTTAGCCATAGTTTGCTATGATCCAAAGTCTTTGCATTTTATTGACTTAGCATTGTCAATAAAACACAAGTAAACATCGTTCTGGTATTTTCTGCTTTTAGCCAAATACCTTTTACATCAGCAATGATATCCCTTGTTCCACGGCCTCATCGGAATCTGACCCTAACTTCTGGCCATTCCCTGTTAATGTACTCTTGTGATCTTTGTTGAATGATCATTGCAAGATTTTGCTTGCATGCAGAATCAATGACATTGTTCTGTTGTTTGAGCATAGCATTCAATCAGGTCACCTTTCTTTAGGATGGGCAGAAATATGGATCTCTTCCCTTCAGTTGGCAAATTAGCTGTCTTGCAAATTTCTTTACATAGATGGATGACTGCTTCCAATGCTCCATTAGCTTGTTAAAACATTTTGATGGGTATTCCACCAACTCCTGGAGACTTGTTTTTGTCTAATGCTTTCAGTGCTGCTTAAACGTCTTCCTTCAGCACCAGCATATCTTCCTTCTTGCTCCTATGCTACCTCCTAAATGGAATGGTGACTAGGAGCTCTTTGTGATGTAGTGCCTCTGTAATCTATCCATCTTTGTTTTTCGCTTCCTGCATCATTCAATATTTTTCCCATAGAATCTTTCAAGTTTCAAGTTGAGGCTTGATTTTTTTTGAGTTCTTTTGGACCTGAAAGGCCCATCCTCTGGCACTATCTCTGTCGATGTTCTGCTTCCATTCTTTAGACCTTCGGTATCTGATAATGTGTCAAGACTGTGCATAAGGCTTTCATTGTTTCCTTCCTTTAAAATGCAAAGCCGATTTCCTCTTCATTGTCTGCTGTTTGTCTGGAAGCTCTGCTAACCCCTGTTCACTTTGAATGTCCCTGCTGGCATTTGAAATATCTGTGAAATAGCTTATAGCATCACAGAATAACACAAGCTATCACAATATGACAAGGTGACAGACAAATGAACGTCTTGTCTATTAGAATCTAGGTATTGGGACCCATTTAGAATGATCAGTAGTGGTGGCAAGGTACTAGCTAGTTCTTCTGGTATCAGGGTAGACGAGACTGTGGTTAATGTAGAGACTAGATTTCCTTCTTTCTCTTTTTTTATTGTCTAAACATCTAAATGAGCTGTCTTTCCAATCTTCTTGTGGGAAGTCAGTGCAGGCTCATGGAAATGAGTGAACAGGGGAAGCCTGACTCTGTGCCTAGAGTTCAGAGGGACGTTAAACAATCGGCTATAAAAATGTGTGAACATTCATGTCAACGTCTCCTAACTCACCTCAGCTCACTCTTTTCCTTGTTCTGCAAAGGAGGAAATGAGCCATGGTTTGTGCCTCCTAGTTTGTGCCTATCTGTTTTGGGAAATAGCTCATTAATATTGTTTGTCAACTCTGCTACTCAATAAAGCTAAGCAAACAAAAGCTCATGATGTCCTGTTCGTGTTACTAACTTGAATCTTACGTAGTAAAGTCTCATTTCATTCTTGTTTTCAGCTGCACACCTTTGTCTCTACCTATAACTCCATTATATGAAGTTCATGACCTTTTAATCTAAAATGTTTGTATGTTCATGATATGTGATAGCTTTTGATACATGGAAATCTTGGTTAAATTTTATAAAACTAGTTATTTATTCATGAATGCTGATGAAAATCTCTGTGAACCAGAAACAATTTGATGGCAGTTGGTGTGGTTTGTTCAGTGGATAGAGTATATATTCTGTATGAATTAAATCCATTTAAAATATTGAGATATATTTTATAACTCAGAATAGAATTTGTTCTATTTTGATGTACACTATAAAAATTATACAATATGTTTCTTGAAGTGAATAAATGTTACTTATTTTATTTTAGCTTATTAATAGATTCAAAATGATATTTAATTCTGAATTTTTATAGTTGTAGTCTCTTCCCAATTTATTCAATAAGTTAATGATATTTGTTATTATTACTTAAAAATTTTAATTTTACATATAATTTAGAGTGCATTAAAAATTCAAAACACAAAGAATTGTGGTGTATTGTGGCAGATGTTGAAGATGCCAAATATTATGCTTTTTCCCCATGAACTTAGCCCTTTTTTAATGATATTTAGAGCTGCATGTGGGGAAGAATGTTAAATGAGGAGAAATGTTTCTCAAATTTTAACAATATCTATTTTGGGAAATCAACTTAAAGATCAATAAAAAATCTAAGACCACAGGGATAAAGTAATAAAATGAAAAACTTAAAAAAAATGATTAAGTAAAACAAGACTGATAAATGTAGATAAAATTGACAGATTTTGATGCAAGAATAAGTAAAAAGGTATTGCTATAAACTCATAGAAAACTTTAAAACAAAAATATACAAATGTGAAATCATTGTTTTTCAATACATCCTTCATTCTGGTTGATATACTTCTGAAGGCAGGATTTTCATCTTTTTAATCCAAATAATTCTACACTGTTTTATTTACAACATATCAAGTTGAACGTGAGGCATTCAAATTGAGTTCTTTCACATATTCATTTTGTTTTGGAAACTGGGGTACTTAGTTTATTGTGCCAACCTGGCCGATAAACACGTCTGGGGTTAGTTGAAGGGTGGAGAGATAAATGGCTCAGTGAGCCTGGCCTTTCCAGTTCTCGGGTCTCTTGCTTTCTGATGGTTGGACCAGGGTGCAGCTGCCTTAGCAGTTCCCTGCTATAGCTGGCAAGGCTCACTGCCTGCAAGACATCCCTAAGGAGAAGCCACATGGACCTACTCCCATGCAGCCCTGGGTGCTGGAGCAGCCGTGTGGACACCTGTGCCAGCGCTGAGATGCTTACACATTCACTGACTCAGTTTTCCTCCTGCAGTCGGCATCATTGCGTGTGTTTTGTGAGATGGAGGAAGACTTTGTGGATTGGTGTTGGGCATAGGGGTTAATGGGTTAATGTTGGTTGGACTTGTGGGCTTGGGCAGCACTGAGTTGGGGTGTTTTCTTGATGCACACTTACCCGTTATATAAGACTCTCTCTTATATGTGAGTTTCTGTGGATTTGTTTCTCTAAAGTACCCAGACTAACACAGAAACTAAAAGTCTGACAGGATAAGACTAGGCTTAAAGGATGAATGGAGTAATGTATCCTAACTCAATTCATGGAGGATAGCTCCTGCTACACTAAAAGAACGAGGGCTTGTATTACCATAACAGAAAGAAATAAAAGCCTTGACACATTTTCTATGACCTTTCAATCACCAGTGTGTTTTTCTCTTTTTCACAGCCAGTCTGTATAAAAATATCCATGTGATTATTTTTTACCTTTTACAACTTTACCTTTTACTTCTAGTGGACTCTGGATACCTATGAAATCTATCAAGATTTTCCCTTCAGAAGTCCACTGTACAGTCACCACTACCTTTCTCAGCACAGCTTTATTCCTTGAATTTATATGGCCCCATAGTTTCCTTTCAGCAGTCACTCTTTTCATTGGATCTTTTTTGAAGGCCCCCTCACAAGGCTACATCAGATGTTGTGCTGGGAGAACTTGTGTACAGCTCCCCAGTTATCACTGAGACTTATCTAAACTTATTTTGTTTGGACTTAGCCTGTGCAGGTAAGCAATGGACTCTGAGTAGCAATACGTTTTTGATTTATCTTTGTACTACCTCTTATGTTTTACAGGAAAAATAAAAAAATGTACTAAAACTTAAAAATAGAAATCTAAAGAAATAACTCAGAATTCTCTATTCTAATTGTTGTTGTAAAGGGGTCATCGAGTTGATTCCGACTGATTGTGTCCCTATGCACGGTCCTGTGCCATCCTCAAATTGTCCCTATGGTTGAGCCCACTGTTTCAGCCACTGTGTCAGTTCATCTAATCAGAGCCTTCCTGTCCTTCTCTGCCTCTCAGCTTTACCAAATACGATATTCTTCTCCAGAGATTTGTCTCTCTTGATAACATGTCCACAGTACGCAGGATGAAATCGCCATCCTTGCTTCTCAAGAGTAATCTGGCCCTTCTTTTTCCAAGACAGATCTCTTTGTCCCTTTACCAATCCATGGTACTTTAAATACTCTTCTTCAGCATTACAATTCAAATGTGTGTGTTAGTCTGTGTACTTTAGAGAAACAAATCCACAGAAACTCATGGATAAGAGAGAGTTTTATATAAAGGGTAAGTGCGCATCAAGAAAACATCCCAACCCAGTGCTGCACAAGCCCACAAGTCCAACATTAACCCATATATCCAACACCAATCCACAAAGTCCTCCTCCATCTCACAAAACAGACGCACTGACACCGACTGCAGGAGGAAA
>NW_022103912.1:5687833-5789155 GCF_000313985.2 Echinops telfairi | reverse complement strand
TCTGACCATCAGAAAGCAAGAGACCCTAGAACTTGAAAGGCGAGGCTCCCTGAGCCATTTATATCTCCGTCCTTCAATTAACCCCAGATGTGTATATTGGCCAGGTTGGCACAATAAACTAACTCAAAATGCATTTATTCTTCTTTCTTCCTTGTTCAATGTCCAATTTCCACATGCATATGAGGCAGTGGAATATTCCATGGCTTAGGTCACGTGCACTTTAGTCCCCAAGGTAACATCCTTGCTTTTCAATGCTCTAAAGAGGTCTTGTGCAGCAGATTTACCTAATGCAACTTGTCTTTTGATCTCATGACTGCTGGTTCCATGAGCATTGAGTGTGGATCCACAGAAGACAAGATCCTTGACAACTTCAATCTTGTCTCAAGTTATCTTGATGTTACCTCTTGGTCTAGTTGTGAGGATTTGGCTCTACTTCTGAGTTGTAATCCATACCGAAGGGTGCAATTCTTGATCTTCATCAGCAAATACTTCAAATCTGCCAGCAAGCAATGTTGTATCATCTGTACATAGTAGGTTGTTAATAAGATTTCTTCCAATCCTGTTGCCACATTCTTCTTCAGATAAGTTGGCTTCTCTGATGATTTGTTCACTATACATATTGACTAAATATGGTGAGAAGATACAACGCTGTCACACACCTTTCCTGATTTCAAACCATGCAGTATTCCCTTGTTCTCTTCGTGCAGCTCCCTCTTGATCCATGTACAAGTCCCACATGAATACAATGAAGTTTTCTGGCGTTCCCTTTCTTATCAAAGTTATCTGTAGTTTATAAGGATCCACTCAGTAGAATGCCTAGGCATAGTCGCTACTCTAACGGCATATATGTAATCTCAAATTCAATCTTACCCTTTCCATCTAATGGGCTGTAATCATCATTGTAGTCCTATGCCTAATCATAGGAAGACTCTGTGGGATTCTTTTCTTAAAAATATTTTATTTTGTTTTTGGTAAAATTCTACACAGCACATTACTTTCCTATTTAACCATTTCTATGCGTATTGCTCAGTGACATTGGTTAAATCCTTCACAATGGGTCAATATTCTTACTATTCTGTTTGGGTGGTGCTGTTTCTATTAATCTAGCTTTCATGCTCCACTCCCTTACCTTCTTGTTTTGGATTAAAAGATAAGACAATTTGTTATTACATAATTTTGTGAAGGAGCACAGTACTCATGGGTAATATTGTTGATTTTATGACCCAATCTGCTATGCAGTTATAAAGTGATTGTTGACTTTGGTTAAAGTACAGTGACCTCGGTTGAAAGGTTAAAAGTTATAACAGAGCAACGAGTAGTCTCAGGAGTTCCTCCAGCCTCTAGCAGTCCAATGAGTTCAAGAAATCTGGAACTGTTTAAGAATTTGAGTTGTGTTCCAAATTGCTTTGTTCTAAATTACTTTTTCTTTACCTTTCTGGGACCCATATTTTAGGGCATATACTGTCAGAATAGTTGGCAAAGATCTAGTACTACTTAGTTCTCTGGAGGGCAGGATAGACGAAGGCATAAATAGGGTAGACTCTTATTCCTCTGGATCGGTGTCTTCTTTTCAGTGTTTGTTTCCCTCTCTTTTGCACCATAGAAGAAGAAAACAATATCTGTATCAGAATAGTAGAGATTCTTCCATCTCTATAAATCTAAACTTATACACACTGAGATGAAGTTTTTGATAAGGTTATGTGACAGTCACACAAGAAATATATTGCTGTTAAAGGAATATTATTTTGTTGCCTTCTCATAAACTAAGAAAATTCTAATTGAGAAAGTATATACACCAAATCAAAATCATTAAACATATAGTTATCATTGGACTGCCTTCAAATAACTTACTGCTGTGCTGACTGGTCTCGTCTTTAATATGGATCCAGTGCCTTGATAATTAAAACAGTATTATAGTACATTGAAATATTAAAAGAGGAAGTTAGAAAATTACAATTTAGATATCATATGGGCTTTGTATAGAATTGAATCCTTGCATCAGAGTAAAACGAGGTACAGGCCTACAGCAGAGACATGAGTTTTATTAAAGATGTTTATCTCTGATGCTTTTGTTGACAAAATGCCTCAAACACCCATCACTACTCAGACAGCTGTAATTTCATCCATCTGACTCACAATGGTAACAGTGAATATCATTTCTTAGTGTACACATATCTGCCTCTTGTCAGACATTTATTTACATTTCGTCTCTCCATCCTTGACAACTTGGAATTAGACTCCTCAGTTTCAAAGTGATTGGTGTGAAATGTTGTTATGATAAAAGCTGCTGAGATACCAAGAGAACCGGAGCAGAGAGTAAAATGAAATAAATAATCCATCACAACACATTCTCAGTACAGAAATATTTTGGAAACACACATCCACAAACACACAAAAAGAAAACATAGGCTATCATTTGCAATGCAGGAAAACTAAAGTGCTTTCTTTTTGGTCCAGTTGCATCTGAATGAAAGTTATATTTCTTAGGACTTTTACTGGCAAGTAAAATTTTCTTCTCCTCTATATAGAGACCAGTCAAACTGGGGACCTCAATCTTCCCTCCACTAAAACAGAGACTAGTCACTACATGGATCCCATTATGAAAGCCAGTGCCTGTTAGAGTTTCTAAGTACTGTTGTGACAGAACTACCACAGGGGGTAGCTTTAACAAAGCATGCATTTATATTCTCACAGATCAAGAGGTTAGAAGTCTGAATTCAGGGGCTGTCTCTCAGGCACGGCTTGCTCTCTGTTTTCTCTGGGGAACGTTCTTTGTCTCTTCCAGCTTCAGATCCTCAGCTACCTGCTTTCACTGTTCATTGTTCTCTGTGCCTCGCCTTTTCTTTCTTATGTCTCACAAGTGAGTAGGTGGACACAGATATGGCCTCATTGGCACACAGATGAAAATGCTACTTCCAAAAGACGTGACATCCACAGGTGTGGGGATTAGAATTCCAACAGATATTCAATCCATAACAGACCTCATTCTGAAAACAGTCATGCTTTGCACTTGCTGACACTACCTTGTGTGATACATTCATTTGCTTCATGTTCCTCCACCACATTATTTGTATACGGATAAGTCAAAAAAATATATTGCTACAAAATAATAGAAACCTTTACTAAACTAAGGTACCAAAACCATTATCTATCAAGGAAGCAACAAAGCCCACATGGAAGAAGCACACCAGCCTGTGTGATCATGAGGGGTCTACAGGATCAGGTAGCAAAAGATCAAACACAAACAATTCTATCGAGGTGAAAGAGAGTGGAGACCTATAACCTGCCAATAGATAACTGGGCATCCCTCACAGAAGGGTGACAGAAGGGACGATTCAGTCAGGGTACAGTTTAGCACTGATGAAACACACAACATTCCTCTGTTTCTTTACTGCTCTCTCCCCAACCCTATCATGACCCCAGTTCTACCTGACACATCCTGCTAGATCGGGGGTTTTACATTGGTACAGATTAGAGCTTTGGATACACAGAAGCCAGACAGATAAATACTTCAGACACAGTCATGGGAATAGTGCTACCATGGGGAGCAGGGAAGAGGGAGGGTGGGGAGAAAGGAGTAGCCGATAGCAATGATGAATGTATAACACGCTCCCACTGGAGGGATGAATAACAGAAACATGGGTTAAGGGATACAGTGGACAGTGCAATATATGAAAATAATAATATATTATTTATCAAGGATTAATGAGGGTGGAAGGGTGGGAGGGTGAGAGGTGGAGGGGAAAAAAGAGGAGCTGATAATAAGGGCTCAATTAGAAAGATAGTGTTTTATAAATGAGGATGGTAATATATGTACAAGTTTGCTTGATATCATTGATTTGTGATTTGTTATAATATCTGCAAGATCCTCCAATAAAATGATTTAACTACAAAAAAAGGTCTGTGGTCTAGGAGACCTAGGGAGCATGTCTCTGTCCTATAGGATCACTATAAGCTGCAATCAAATCCGTGGCAATGGTAATGGCTATGGTTTTTTTAACTCACTGCCCTCGAGTCAATACTGACTCATAGCCAGTCCCGCTTGGTGTCCGAGACCGTAACTGTTTACAGAAGTAGAAAGACCAGTCTTCCTATAAGGGAGCTCTTGGTGTTTTCGAACTGCTGACCATGAGGATGGAAGATCGAGGTGTAACCACTACATGGTAAGGATGAATTAAACTGAAATTGGCTGTACCACTGCTATCAAATAAGACATTTATTCTAAAACAAACAGCAGATATGAAAATTATTGAAAGTCTATACTTTGTTCATTTGCCTACTGCTAGATATATTTTAAAGAATATTAAATACTATTCTTGCTATGTGAGTTCCATTTACCTATACAGATTCTAAATGACAAGCATTCTATCCTAAATATGGCAACACTTCTGAGAGTTTAGCACCTAACATCCTAACCTCATCATACTACTCAGTTTCCCCACTTCCCACTAGGAGGTTTCCATAATGGAAAGGTAATAATTCCAAACAAATACTATCTACTTAAGAAAACATTGTTTTGAGCTAAAAAATATGTTATAATATGAAGTATATGCCACTGCCATCAAGTCAGTTCAATTCAATTCTATAGAGGGTTTCTGAAACTGTAAGTCTTTAGGGAGAACATAGCCTTATCTTTCGCCCCTGGCTGACCTTTCAAATTCAACCGCTAGTTTACCTTTGGGTTAGAAGCCAACACTTATCAAAAACAGCACCAGGGCTCCTTAGAAATCATTTATTAGATACACACACAAGCATATGGGGAAGTGAGAAAAGTCTGCTAGAGAAACATAGAAACTATATTAAACAGAAGTATTACATGTGAAGCTACGGTTGCTGACATATCCTCCATGTAGGTAGCGACACTTCGGACGACATGGTTGCCGTCTCTCAAAACTTCCCCTGAAGAATTCTGTGCTGTTCGACATGCCATCAAGGCATTGGTGTGCCCTTGAGAGACGGAATTAATGTCCAATATACAGTCATTCAGTGGACGTTTGTCGCTTACGGAAGTAGTTTTAGACGCTTGTGCTGCTTAAGAGTGCAGTGGGTATAGTGAGGGCTAGGTGAGCCCATAGACTCTTGGATGATTTTTAGAAGCATTATGGGAAACAGAGGATTTCTCTCAAGGTGTCTCCCCCAAATATATGCCAGACTTAGCTGCTTGAGAAAGACTATACACTTGGAGGTCATCAGGAGTAGATTAGGGGTCATTCTCCCTAAGAGCAATCAGGCATCTAGACCAAGCAAACACCACTGTTTATCCCACAACAAGTAGGGCCCACTCTGTTCTGATAAGGATAGTAGCTGTCTGCTTCCTTGTAGGAGACACCAGAAAGGTCAAACCCGCCCAAGGATGACCAAGGTTAGGTAGCCATCATGAATTTAGGGTCCACCCATCTTGTCACATGTATACCCCTAGACCTTCCCATTCCTGTGGGCACACCCCTAGCTCATCCCCTTCCTGGTATGCTTATGCCTATCATAGATCCCCTTCTTACAATGTCTATGCCTATTGTACAACCCCTTCCTGTGATGTATGTCTTCGCCTGTAATTAGGGGGCTTGCACGTCCCCAGAGAGGATAAAAGCTTGGGAAGCATTACAATTTCTCTCTCTCCCTCCACGTGGACCACCAAGCGGGGCGGAGGTGAGCAATGCTACCATGAGTTGTGTCTGACTCCATTTATTCCAATCTCTCCTCTAACTCTCATGCTCTCTATGACTTTACTATAATCTCTACTTATTATCGCTGTAAAATTGCGCCTACCGGACCTGGGATGTTTTGTGGGGTACCCCTCTCCCCTTAACTCCACAAAGCATGTTAACTGAAATGTTACTGGTGCATTAAGGAAACTCAATTCTGGTTATGCTTTTACTGGTAACTGTAGTTATTAAACTGAAGGTTATTTCCTAAGAGACTGTCTCACTACCACCGAATCCATTCCTACAGGACAAAGTAGACCTACACCTGCGGGTTTCCAAGGTTGTAATTGTTTGTGAGAACAGCCAGCTTTGTTTTTCTGCCCAGAGTGGCTGGCCAGTAGGGCTGGCAACGTTGCTGTTAGCAGCCGAGAGTTGAGCTCCTTTGAGTAGGTGAACTTTAGAATCATATTTTTTCTATTGGTGTTTCCTATTTATAAGCCTGTTTAACCATAACCTGTTGGGGTTTTTTGTTTGTTAATGTAAATTAGGTCTTGATCTTCTCTTCTTAAAACCCTTTGGTGGGTTGTACAGCTTTCTGCACAATACCAAAAAGAAAAAACTAAAATAATATTTGCAAGGTCCTATTTGAGCAGAACACCTCAATTTCGCTAACTTCGTTTCTGTCTCATTTACAACTCTCCTCCTTCCTCCCAGCTCGCTCGTCATCATTCCTCTTCCTCATGCTTCCGATTCTGCCTTCTCAATTTGTTTCTGCTTTCGACATGGTGGGGTATGGTCTGCCTTCTAATTTTCCAGAATGTCAAGGACAAAACAGGGTGGTGAGGAGAGATTATTTAAATTAATGTACAGCTTTGGTTATAATTTGGGGGCTCTTCCAGCACATCGAAGATTTTCGTGAATGCTCCACTTGATGGATGATCACACAGAGGTTCGGGAGAGTGCTCAAGGAATCATAGTCCCGAACTTCAACTATGTTATCAGAGCAATGTGTAGCCCTGGGAACGTAGTTTAGAAGATCAGGGCCCAACTTTCATATTTTAATTTTTCTAAACATTGCAGTTAAATTGGGATTATTGCCATGGCAAAAAGTCTGGAAATTGTAAAATTAATAAAGTTACCTAACATTGTATTTTTACTTACCTTTTCTCTCATTCACAGTCCAATAAAAGATAAAGGAGTCGTGGAGGTAGCCAATGTCCTATGTAATCATCCTGGGACTTAGAATGCCAGAGGTGCTGCAGTTTCCAATATGTACTTTCTTAAGAATTTCCAATATGTACTTTCTTAAGAACTCCCCTGGAGGGTGTCTCCTGCCATCTAGTCTGGCATGGTTACAAAAGAGCTTTCTGGCAGAAATGGATGAGAGTGTGCACCGGAGCATGTCCACTTTCAGTGCTTGGGGTGGAACCCACTCATGTGGATGGTTTGAAATGGATGCTGTAAAATCGAGGACTGTTACTAAGACGGAGATGCTAACTTTATTGCTTTTACCACATCGTGTTTTACGTGGTTCTCCTATCAGGTCTCACTTCCTTTCAGTTATAAGAAATAGAGTATGTTTTCTGCTCAAAAACTTTAAGATATTAGTGAAAATTATTCATTGGGAAATGTAGAATTAGGTTTTGTGAGGGGAAGAAATTGTATGGTTGCATGTTATGATTTATTATTCTGGTATATCCTATTTTGCTCTATGGTCTTATGTATTTGTGCTTTATACTATCTACCTTATTAAATTCTGTATTCTCAACATTTACTTTCTTACCAGTAATTTTGGGGGAAGTTATTATTATTTAAATAAATAAATATTATAGGAAACATAATCACTGCCAACATATGCTATACTTAAATTGATAGTTTATATATATTTATTATATACTTATATGTAAATTTATTTGAAAATTTAAATCTGACAAAGATAGAAAACCCCAAATCTTGTTGGCTTCAGCATTTTCCAGAACAACATTGAATAGCAGGGAGCAATACCAGAAGAGTAAGTATATCAAATTCTGAGTGAAAAAATTAAAAAGTCTGACTACCCTAAATTATCATGTTTATGTACAAAAAACCATTTAGACAACCACAAACATGAAAAAATAAGGAAACCAAGAACATATTGCAAGAATTATGGAAATTACGTTTTATAATAAGATAATTTAAATTTTCCCTATCAACTATTTCTCTGTATGTGAAATAAACAATGTTTGGAAGTTATAGCTATTTTGGGCTGATGATGATATGCAGACTGATTCATTGTGCGGCAGCATGTTGGAAAGTTGTGTAATAAGCATGCAATGTTTTGACAAAGAGCACAGATAATTTTTTTTTAATGGAACAAGAAAGGAGCAATCAAAGGGCTCCTCTTTACATTCACATCTGGAATAAGCGCATAGAATCCAGTGTATGACATGTAGGTGGCTTCTGTGTGACATTGGAGACTTCCTCTGAGGCTGTCCTAGTCCCTCCTGTGTTTTGACTTTGGCAATATAAGCCAGTCATCTGGGTGGTCGTAAGACGAATTTCTTCTTGATTCCTTCACCTCCTTCATTACTCATATTGGACATGAGGTCGTTGAGCAAGACATTAAGGATTAAAGACTGACAGACTGGGAAATTAGAGTAGGACAGAGAAAATTCCATATTATCTGAATGACCTGATAAGACAAATGCTGTTTTTTTAGGAAGCCTTGGGCTGCTATTCAGATTCACCAGCCATTCTAGAGGGAAAAGAAGACCCTAGCCTGCTCCCCACCGTAAAGATTGACAGCCTTGAAAACCCTGCCGAGCGTTGCTAGAAACTGACACAGTGACGGTGCAGTTGTTTTCTGTTTTTGTTTGTTGGTTTGTTTTATTTTACTCTATGCTTAGCACTATGCTAGGTGAATAAGATACAAATATGAAATACATTTTTTCTGAAGCATTTTATTAACCTATTGAAGAGATAATAAAAATTATGGTATACTTAGATAATCAAATTTCTTATTTATTCCCTCACTCTTGTTAGGTGCCGTGGGGTCACCTTTTCTTATTTCTTAAATGTTTATATGATAGATTAACTGTATTGATACAAGTTGCAAGGCATCAGATAGGATAGCCCATTAGCAAATTTATAAATAATTGAAATGTAAATATTATCTGTAAGTCAAAGCGAGTCTTGATCTAAGGCAACGTTGTTGCGACATATTCAAGATACGTCCAGAATAAACCACATAATTGAAGGCTCAAGGGTGAGGAAGAAATTGGTATGAAATAACTGGTCCAGGAGACTGAAGAGAAGCAAAGCTTATATTTTAATTTAAAAATTCAGAAAAAGAGTGTTCATGTAGAATTATCTAATTTCATCATTGCAGGGGAAACTTCATGATTGATAATCAAGACTATATGACATACATCACTTGACAACCAAGAATATATGTAAGCAAAGAAAAACTCAAACTGAAAAACTGAACGAGAAGTCGGGAAACCAATCTTATCAGGAAGGGTAGGATTTATAACAAGCAGATGTTATTCTGAGAAGAAAGAAATATTTCCTATGGAAACATCTCAAATTTTATAGATGTAGTTTTGCACGGGAAAACAAGACCTTGGATTTTACACGCTATCAAAAGTACAAACTGCTTTCTAATATTGTCAAAATGATTGGAGCCAATTGGAAGCCTCTATCATAAATAGATGGCAATATTAATACATCTATTTCTGTTCCCTGATAGAGTATATAAAATAATTTGAATATCAATACCATAATAACAATCTTTAAAACAGGAACTGTTATACAATTCAGATGTGTCACAGTAAAATATATGAAAAATAGAGACTGAAAATCAAAAGGAGAGGCTATCCTATCAGATACCATGGCTACCAAAAAAAACTATAGAAAAGATATTCAGTTAGATTTGAAAACATATGTAGGTGATAGGAAAATCAGATAAATGCCATAAAATGTCCAACTTCCTTTATGTGTGAGTGAAAACAATGGTGGTAGTCTAACTGATATAACAATTTTACAACATGTTTGACTCTGAGCATTTTATGCTTAGTCAATTTAGGATTATAATGAAAATATTGTCTGCATAGTTTGTAATGTTACACATTGCATTTCTTCAACATTCCTTAGAATAGCTTAATGAACAAAAATTGATTTTCTTTTTGTTGTTTAAATACCAGCTTGCTATTTTAAACTTACAGACTATTTTGTGGGTTTAATAGTGATAGAAAATGTGTGTATTTGATAGAAAGTGTGTTTTAAAATATGTTTGTTTATGCCTTCATTATACTTTGCATTTGAGGTAACACACAAAAATAATTAAGGTGTAATGACTAATAAATGTAACAAATATAGTGAAATTATATTGGTAAAGTAGACATAACAGTGCAACTGATGGATTTTGTACAACTAATGTTGAGGTGAGCAGCTCAATATCTAACTCACAGTGCTCCCCATACTCCTTTGTGATAATAGCTACTGTTTATTCAAAGGGGCCTTTTTATGCCGAAGAATGTATTAGGAAATGTACAGACACAATATTACATTTAAATGTTAAAAAACCCATACATAAATTGTGCTGTTATGTCCATCTTACAGATTAGTTAGGAGAATGAGTGAGAGTATCAAATCTCAAACCGAATAGCTTAGAAAAGGGAGAGACTGAACTAAACCGCGGCGTTTCTTGTCTCCATTACTCAATATCGAATAGCGAGTATCAGCAGAGAACAAATCATTGTCCCCAGAGGTGAGGATAATAATGATAACGAGGTTCTCATTTAACTGAAATTCAATACTAGTATCCTAAAATTGTGTGTTCCAATTATCAATTTCAATGCAATAAACTGAAATCAACTGCAAGAACTGTCTGTAAACAAATGAAGACACTTTCAGATTCTCTCACTTGCTGAAAAGATAAAATATTCTAGCAATGAGTTGAATGTGCAGAAGGGTTAATTACACCACCATTGAGACAATACACAATGAAATTAACTGTAAAACAGTAAAGAAAACTGAAGGTATGTCTAGTTCTGTTTGAGAGAAACAAAACAGAGCTAAATAGCCAGATAGACAGACAGACAGACAGATAGACAGACAGACAGACAGACAGATAGATAGATAAAGATTTTAAGTGTACTTCAACAGTAAAGGTATCTATTAGTGAGCATTTGAATTGTGTATTAAGACTGTCTTTTTCAGAAAAAAAATCAAGTCCAATTTAGTATTAAAAACCATGGATATTATTAGGAAACCATTTTCAAAGGAACTGACTACAATTATTTCCAAAGAACTAACATCTCACCTTGACTTGTACATTGTTGATTCCTTAAGAAACCAATTCTGATTCTCTATTATTTATTTCAATTGCCAATTCCACCCACAAACAGAATAAAATTACTCGGCGACCCCCTAGCTGGAAGGAAAGCAAATGTTCTCTTTGACACATAACAGAGAGACATCGTTTCCTGGCCTGTGATTACTTGGGAACTTCCCATGAATTCTAGATAGATTATGTTTTGAGAAACTTTCATTGACTAACCTATGGATAAATTTTAAGCTGAATAATTAGCTTTTAATGAAGTGTATCATTCTTTCAAGTGATATCTGTATAAGATGCTAAAATAGCACAATACCTCAATCACAAAGTCCCATTTCACATTACACACTCGTATCATGAAATCTAAGTCACACACACACACATATATACTCTGACTTAATAGTAGTGAGTTCATTTAATTTATATATACCAAAACCACTGCTATTAAGTCAATTACAATTCATAGAGACTTTATCTGGTTTTTCTGAGACTGTAAATCTTTATGGGAGGAGACAGTCTCATCTTGTGTCCTGCTGGCTGAGTGACAGAAGGGTAAATATCTATCTATCATCTATCTATCACCTATCTATATCAAAAGGAATGCACATATGCTTGCACTGTCCTAATTACTGTTCATTATTTTACTTTTCTGGGTTCTAATATCCATTTTGATGGCTACACAAAACTCACATACAAAAATCATGATTAAACAGTTTATTAAGTAAGTTAGTAAGTTCTAATTCCAGCGAGAAATACTCAGGGTTGAGTTGTTGATCCAGACATGTTACAACACTCAGTTAAATCTGCTAAGAAACACCCAGAGGACACACTATTCCACTATATGCCTCCACTTTAAGACACTCAGCTCCATTTCATGAATCAGCAAGTATAACTTCCCCACTTAAGTGCCCAGAGGCACCCCATCCCACAAGCCAGTCTCTAGCCAAAAACAGCACCTATCTTTACTTGTTCCGTGGGTTGGGAGGTCTATTACTTTGTTCCATGTTCTGGTTCCTGATTCTCTGCTGCTGCTGCTGTCCTCTGGATGCAGAAGGTCCTCTGTACAGGGACCTTGAATCCAGAGGATGCACTCCACTCTTGGCTTTTGTTGGTAATGATCCCACCTTCTGCTTCTCAGATGGCTCATTTTATACCCAACAGATGGCACGTCAGAGAATCCTCTTTGCAATTACTCACAGGCAAATCCTATTCATATCTTCCTCTACCTTCTTACCAGATCTCTTCAAGGACAGGTCATTTGGTGACAAGTAGCGGCTTTGGAAAGAAAAGGCATATTAAATAATTCAGCACACCTGCAGTACCAAAGACTTCGTTTTCAAAGAAATGCACCAGTGTCTCTGACACTCTATTAATAGGTTCGTGTAAAATATCTTCCATGGTTAAATGAGTTTCTTGACTTTATCCCTTATCACGACAGTGGATGAATTAAGTTTTCTGTGGGTGCCTTTGATGGTCTGTCCCATGCAGCATGACAGAGGAAGAGTCGCAAAGGCTAGAAATCAAATAGAATTTAATATGGTCAGCCCCCAGAGAGGAATCCCCAGCATGGCTAGATGACAAGGTACTAAGTTGTAATTGTGGAAAATAACATATATGTCCGTCAGGTTGGAATCTTGGAGTTAGTACACATTGAAGTCTTATTGATCGGTTCAAAGTTTCTATTGTGTTAGTGCAGGGAAACAGAAGCAGGTTTTTGCTTTAGTTTTTTGTCAAAGGAAATAGTTTGGGCATGATAGGGGAAATGAATAACTACAGCTATCGAGAAACTGGTCTGTAAGTTAGTAATGGAGAAGGATCTTATCACAGGAAGTTAAATGGGGCCTTCTGGGAGGGCCTGTTAATGATCAAAATGATTGAGAGGCTGTTGAATAGAATAGGAATGGCCATATCAGACACTGGGTGAGAGGGCAATTAGGAGAAATTGATGGATGCCCAAGCAGCAAAACTACGCAGACCATATTCTGGTCTTATGACAATGGATATGATAACACTTTGAATAGCAATACAAGAAAGAAAATCAAAATCCTCACAATTGGGCCAATAGACCACATCATGATAAATGAAGAAGCTATTTAAGTGCTAAATAATTTTTCTTGGAACTACAATCAATGCTCGCGGAAGCAATAGTCAAAAAATCAAGCTGCATACTGTACTGAGCAAATCTGATGCCTAGGTATGGCCTTTTTAAAGTATTCCAAAGCAAGGATGTCACTTTCAGAACTCCTGTGCACCTGACTCTAGCCACGGTATTTCCAATTGCCTCGCACCTGTGAAAGTTGAACAATGAATAAGGGAGATGTGGAGAAGAATGGATGGCATTAGATCATGGTGTTATCAAAAAGATGTTAAAAGTACTGTGCACTGACTGAAGAACAAACACATTTGTCTTGGAAGACGTAATAAAGACTTGGTTTCATGAACCTTTTGGGGGCATGCTATCAGGAGAAACCAGGGCGTGGGAAAGGATATCATGTTTGGTATAGTAGAAGGTCAGCATTAGAGAAGATAATGCTCAATGATACAGATTGATGTAAAAATGGTGCGTGCAGTGCAAGACAGGAGAGGGTTTCATTCTGTTGCACGTGGGGTCACCATGGGCTGGAGCCAACTCCCTGAGCCCTAACAGTCACAACAGAACACACTATAATTTGAACTGAAAATTGGAATAGACTTAGAGAAAAAGGGATACTTTTATTACTTATATTGGGATAATGTATATAAGCCATTATTCACAGTAGGCCCACGGATGCTTCACTTAAAATTTCCTCCATATATAAACAGCATCCAGCATTTCCTATGTTTAGTTCATTCGTTCTCTTTCATCTTCTGAGTAGACATAAAGTACTACGACGTATTGCAGACAGCGCAGCGGTAGCAAGTCTCCAAACATCCCCCAGAGATCCCCATCTCCAGATAGGGACCAGGGTATTTCTTTGTGCCTTGTCAAATTACTAGAGAGTTTGGTATGTGACTTACAAAATCAGATTTTACAGGATTGAATTGGGAACTTTGTGCAGAGAAGAGAGAAGGGAGGTTAATTGTACACTCATTTTAGCTATTTAAAAACAATAGGCAATTCAATGTAGTAATATATATATGTATATATATTCCCCATAATCTGTATATGTAGTTAGCATTTTATTATCTGTAATTTTTCTTTTTTGGTTTGGGGTTATTGAGGTTAATTTTTCCACTAAGTATAATTTTTCTGCTTCTGCTTTTTGTGCTCTTGTGTTTTAGGAATGATTTTGGGGGAAACGAATTAGGTGAAAACACTTTGCCATATTAAAATCTAGCATCTAAGCAGGTTATTTATTGATTAAAAAAAAACGATGCTACTATATATATATTTACCTAAGTGTCTATCTATGCTCTTATCTATATATCCATCTATGTGTTACGATTTTAAAAGTTTTATTGGCATAAAATTCCCATATCATACAATTCAGTAGGTCAATCATATTAAAAAGATATAAAAAGTCATATCACGACAATTATAGAACATTTTTCTCTTTATTTTTCTCACTGTAACTAGCACTATATCTTTCCTCAAGTTTCCCTGCCTTACTCCTAACAATATCTTAATCCAGTTATTGTCTTTATAGATTTACCTACCATGGATTTCTTTTTTTTCCCTTTTCAAATCATTTTATTGGGGGCTCTTACATTTCTTAAAGCAAACCACATAGCCATTGTGTCAAGGACATTTGTACCTATGTTGCCATCATCCTTTTCAAAACATTTTCTTTCTACTTGAGCCCTTGGTATCAATTCCTCATTTGTTGTTCCTTCCTTCCCCACCCTCCTTCATGAACCCTTGATAATTTATAAAATATTATTATGTTCATATATTACACTGACTGCTGTCTCCCTTCACCCATGATTCTGTAGTTTATTCCCCTGTGTGTGGGGGTGGGGGGGTAGGGGGAGGTGTTACATGGATCATTGTGATTGGTTCCTCCTTCTCCCCTCCCCTCCCCTACCTTTATGGTATCGCTACTCCCATTATTGTTCCTGAGGAGTTTATCTGTCCTGGATTCTGTGTGTCAAGAGCTCTTATCTGTACCACTGACATGCTCTGGTCTAGTCGGATTTATAAGGTGTCACGATAGGGGCTGCGGCGAGTGGTGGGGGGACGCTAAAGAACTACAGCGAACCCTCGTTTATCGCGCTTAATCGGTTCTAGACCCTACCGTGATAAATGAAATTCCGCGAAGTAGGAGTCCTTATTTGTAAATCAAATATTTTCGTAGTTAGAGCATAGAGGACATGAAAAACACCCTTTAGTCACCATTACACTCGTATTACCCAATTTATTAAATGAAAAAGGGAAAATACAGTAAAACATTTTGGACGTTACAATTATCATTTATTATTTATTATATTATTTATGGCATCTAGTTTACAGTATTACATATTTCACATACAGTATTATTATACATAGTTCTTACAAATACTGTAATCAATAGCCTATGAAATGACTTAAGGGATGTACTCTACAGGTGAGTCGCCATCTTTTTCCTCTGAAGGAGCAGGTGTAGGCAGTGAGTGCTGTTACGCAAAAACCGCGATAGAGTGAAGCCGCGGAAGTTGAAGCGCGAAGTGGCGAGGGTTAACTGTATAGGAATGTTGCATGTTTCTTCAGTGCTATATGGCACTGGTTGGCTTATCCCTTCCTTGTGACCCTTCTGTGAGGGGATGCCCAATTGTCTACAGATGGACTTTGGGTCTCCACTCTGTCACCAACCTCCATTCACATCCATATGATTTTTTGTTCCGGGTCTTCTGATGCCTGATACCTGATCCCATCAACACCTCATGATCACACAGGTTGGGGTGCTTCTTCCATGTGAGCTTTGTTGCTTCCCAGCTACATGGCTGCTTTTTTCTCTTCAAGCCTTTAAGACCCCAGACACTGTATCTTTTGATAGTCGGGCACCATCAGCTTTCTTCACCACATTTGATTATGCACACATTTGTCTTCAGTGGTCATGGTAGGAAGGTAAGATCACAGAATGCCAGAGTATTAGAACAGAGTGTTCTTGCATTGAGGGAGTACTTGAGTAGAGGCCCAATGTCCATCTGCTACCTCAATATTTAACATATAATATATGTACGTAGATCTATATCCATCTGTGGTAGTTACATAATCTGGTATCAATTTGGGGCTTGAGAGGATTAAGAGTGAAAGGCTGGAATCTACTCTGTCAGTGGGGTGATAGCCAATGAGGCCTCTGTGTGGGCATGCTCTTCTCTTGAAGATTCTGGGAACTGTGGCAATTTCTTCCCTGGAAGCAGGAGAGACACTCTCTCCTCACTCCCTGTGAGAGATCCCTCAGGAGAAGCCACATGGACCTACCCTGATGCAGCCCTGAGTGCTGGAGAAGCCACATGGAGACCCCTGCCAGCACTGAGATGCTTACAACGCCACTGGATCCAAAGACCTTCTACCCACTGGCCTGTGATCATCCTGCATCCGGCATCATTGCATGTATTTCATGAGTCTGAAAAGGGCTTTATAGATTGGTATTGGGCATTTGAGCTAATATCAGACATATGGCCTTGGACAGGACTGGGTTAGGATATTTTCTTAATGTACAATTACCCTTTCTAGAAGACTCTCTCTTATACACATATGAGTCTCCCTGGATTTGTTTCTCTAGTCTACCTGGACTAACACACCCTATCATTATATAAAAGTATATTTACATATGTACATGCCTGAGTTTATACCTCTATAAACGTCCTTTGTCTCCTAGTTCTTTCCTTTATTTCCTTTTACTTTCCTGATGTCCCACTCTCATGTTTGATTTTCATTCGACTTTTATTAGTTCCTCTTGTCTCCATTGTAATTGATCAAGTCCCACCAGGTATCCTATGCCCTCTCACCATCAATTTTAGATCACATGTTGTTCCCTTATCCCTGGGTTTGTTGGCTACCAACCTTCTTTCCCCCATCTCCCCATCTCCCATGTCCCCCAGAACCACTGGTCCCATTGTTTTCTCCTCAGGATTATTTATCTTTCCTATCTTATATAATTAGACATGGATAAAGGAAGGAAGGAAGGAAGGAAGGAAGGAAGGAAGAAAAGCCTATAAATAGTTCCAGGCCTCTCTGTTGACCTTTATGTATATTTTCCAATGGAGTGTGATGAGGTGCCACACCCTGACCCCAGTGCCTTTTTTTGTGATTCTTCAGGGACTTCATTGCTTTGTTCCCCTTCCTGCTGTGTTGCATGTTCTTCATGTTTCGCCCTGTGTGGTGGGGTCAGATGGGGCACAATTCCCACACTGTGCCTCCAGTGCTGTCTCCCATAGCACTATGGGTCAGTGAGGGGATGCCATGTTTACTGGTGGGGCCAGCCCTATGGTCCTCTCTGTGCATTGGCTGCTCTGAGCAGGAATATCATCCTCGGGGTTTGGTGGGTGAGGATGCATTCCACTCTCTCTTTCTCTTTCCTTCCCTTTTAGTTTGCATAAATTCCCATGTCAAGATCCAGGCACTCTGGCAGGGGTCAGATCTAACCCAAGGATAGATATGGCAGCCAACTAAAAAGGGGGAGAAAAGAAAAGAAAAATGGACATAGACAGTGGGGTCCAGGGGTGGGGGGAGAACAGGGCACTAACCTACCCAAGAGGAAGGTATTGTTTATAGCTACACAGGAAAGGAGTAGAGGGACCGGAACTCAACCTGATGTGCCAACATTGCAAGCAACATACAGGCATGAAGCAGTGAACAAACAGAGAGGTCGACAGCACTGAAGTTACAGCTCAGAGAGAGGCGCAGGTCTGCTCAGGACACATGGGAGCAGACTAAGAGGCAGAATTCAGCAAAGAATGTGAAAAAGATATTATTGCTGATGGCAGATGGATCTTGACTCAACGTGGAAGGTACCAGAAAGATGTTTACTTGTGTGTTATTGATGATGCAAGGCATTTGACTGTGTGAACCACAACCAACTGCAGATAACCTTGAGAAGGAGCATTCCAGAACCCTTCATTGTGCTTCTGTGGAACTTGTACGTGGATCAAAACGAAGTTGTGTGAACAGAAGGAGGGAATATCACATGGTTTAAAATCAGCAAAGGTGCACATCAGGGTTATATCCTCTTATCATAATTGTTCGATCTATATGCTGAGCAAATCATCAGAGAATCTGCTTATGTGAAGAATCATGTGGCCTCGGGATTGGAGGAAAGCTTATGAGCAACCCCAGGTATCCAGAAGACAAAACCTTGCCACCTGAAAGTGAGGGGAACTTGAGGCTCTTGCTGAAGAAGACCAAGCCTTCAGCCTTCAGTATGGACGACAACTCAATGCAAGGAAGCCCCAAATCCTCACAACTGGACCCATAGGTCACATCACGATGAACAGGGAAAAGGTGAATTGTCAATAATCTTCTCTTGCTTGGATATATAATCAATGCTCATAGAAGCAGCAGTAAAGAGACCAAAAGACAAGCTTCATAAGGTAAATCTGTGGCATAAGACCTCTTTAGAGTAGTGAAAAGTAAGATGTGGCTTTGAGAACTAACATGTGCTTGACCCAAACCATGGTGCTTCCATGGCCTCATATGGATCGGACAGTTGAACGTTGCATGAGGAAGACTGAAGAAGAATCATTGCACTTGAATGGTGCTGATGAAGAACATTGAAAGGACCATGGACTGCCCAAAGGACAACCAAATCTGTCGTGGAAGACTGCTGGCCAGAGTGCTCCTTAGAGGAAAGGATGGCAAGACTTCGTCTTACATACTTTGGACGTGTTGGCAGAAGAGACCAGTCTCTGGAGAAGAATAGTTTTTCTTGGCAAAATGGAGGGGCAGTGAAATAGAAGAAGATGCTCAAGGAGATTGATTGACACAATGGCTACAACAGCGGAGGGAAGCATAGGAATGATTTTGAGGTTGGTCCATTACTATGGTGCTTCCTTCTGTTGTGCCTAGGGTCACAATGGGTCAGAACCAACTTGCTATTGCCTAAAAACTACCAACACCACCACAAAAACATCAGCTAGGATAATTTCCTTTCCCATGCACTCAGGCTGATAGCAAAACCATTCATGTTTCTGGTACATGGTGAAAGGGATTACTAGGAGGTTTAATCCTAGCAGGGAGTAAGAAATGGATCTGGTCATTCACTGCCATCGATTGTTGTTAGGTGCCACCCGGTCAGTGCTGACTCGTAGCAAACTTGTGCCTAATTGAAGGAAACACAGCCCGGTGTCACAATCCATGCTGATGATTGCAATCCTTGACTTTCGGCAGCAAGAACCTCAAGTCCTCCTCACTTTCAGCAAGCAAGGTTGTGTCACCTGCATATTGCTGGCTGTAAATAAACCATCTTCCCACCCTGATGTCACACACATTCTTCTTCACAAAATCCAGATTCCCTGATGATCTGCTCAGCATACAGATTGAATAAGTATGGTGGGAGAATACAACCCTGCTGCCCACGGTTCCTGATTGTAAACCATACATTATTCCCTGGTTCTGGTCACACAACTGCCTCTTGACCCATGCACAAGTTCTGCATAAGCAAAATGAAGTATCTGGAATTCCCATTCCTCGTAGGGCTCACAGTCTGTTATGATTCACACAGTCTATTGCCTTGGCATAGTCAATGAAATACAAGTAAACATCTTTTTGGTGTATTCTCTGCATTGAGCCACAAGCCATCTGACACCAGCAGTGCTATCCTTTGTTCTATGTCCTCTTTTGAATTCCACCATCCCCCTGAAAGTTCCCTGCTGCAACCATTGTTGGATGATCTTCAGAAAACGTTTTCTTGCATGTAATATTAATGATACTGTGCTATAATTTGAGCATTCTGTTGGGTCACTTTTATTTGGTTTGAATACAAATGTGGATCTCTTCCAGCCAGTTGGCCATGTAGTGGGAGAAAGATTGGGCTTTCTACTCCTATAAGCAGTTTGCGTCTCAGAAACCCGTAGGGGGTCTCTATTAGTCAAAAGTGGATTTAGTGAATATTCTTCAACAAAGAGCTTGGTGACACAAATGTTTAAGCAAGTGTTTGCTAACTGAAAGGTTGATGGTTCAGAATCACCATATACTCCCTGTGGTAGGTGGCTTCCTAAAGATTGACAACTTTGAAGATCTTCTGGGGCAGTTCTAATCGGCTCTATAGCCATAGCCTTGGCTTGTAAGCAATGGGTTCATGTTCAACAGCCATGAATATGTGACAAGCAACTTACTGTTACTCTTCATTAAACACAGCTAAATTAAAAGATAGTATTATTAGATGCCAGTTGATAAAGGGAGCAGATATGATGATGTTAGAAAATATACATTTTAAAAATAAAGATTTTGAACTCTATCGTGTCTGCTTTCAAGGAACACTTGATTTAGACAAGAATCACCAACAGACACAAAAACATAAAAAACAACCAAGATGTTTAAATCAAAATAACCCCTCACACATTAGCTTTTAGAATAAATGTAATGTAATAAAGACACCAAGAAAATGTAATCTTAGCCAATTAATAATATATAATTTCTCCAGTAGTGGGGAAAATTGGCTTCAGTTGCCTTCCCTTATAATGCACGGGTGAGTTTCTTCAACATGGCATCAGTCAGAGTGTACCTCAGAGGTGTCATGTCATTGGAAGGTCACCCTGTTGAGGTTGTGCTATAAGTTCTTCTGTTTTTCAGTATATAAAACATGGGATTGATGAATCTATAGGGACAGCAAGTACAATAATGGTTTGGCATGCTGGGGGAGGGTGGGACAGAACAGTGATGGGGGTGGTGGTAAAAGGGGAGGATGTCAAGGAGTCCAGGAAGGACAAGAATGTTTGGAAACTGATTGTGGTAGCAAATGCATATTACTGCTTGACATGATTGAACTATGGAATTATATGCTATGTGTATTAACTCCAATGAATAATACATTTTTAAAATAAAAAACATTTTAAAAAGAAAATTCTCTAATAAAAATACATTGATTGTTTAATTTACAACAATTATAAAAAAATGAACATATAACCTGCATCTAGTCATGAGGAAACACCAGCGCAACTTAAATTTGCAGTCGGTATTCCAGGCTATTAACCTACAATCTTCAAAGGTGTCTTCAAAGATTGAAAGAAGAGAGGGACAACACTTGTTGCGTAATAATAGCATTGTATCTGTGGAAATGATAGTACAGCCAAATTGGACCAACTCTGTCTTCCAAAGTTGATTGAAACAAGGCAGAGGTCAGATATGACCCTGCTCTTCGACTTCCTTACCAAATCTGATACCTGCTGTCCCTCCCACAGTACTCTCTACCTTTCAGGTGAGTTCTATAATTCATGGCAGTAGTCTCAATGAACAAAAATGTAATGGACAATATTATGGGGTCTATTAGAGAATTTATCAGGCTACAATTCAGATGAGAAAGGTTCAGGTTACATTTGTTCAGTCAGGAAAATTTTCTCAAAGTTGTCTCCGGGATTACTGCTCTCTGCACCGTGATCTCAGTACAAAGGGCAGGCTTCACTCCCGACTTCCCTCTTTTGCTGGTTATGAAAACTGTGTGTCCCTGCCTTGCTTCTGAGATGGCTGATTTTATACCCAGCAGGATGGCAAACCCTGTTAATCACTCACAGCTGAATCATATCATCCAATCAGTATCTCCTCCGACCTTATTATCAAGACCCATAAGGAAAATGAAGGTAATTTGGTAGGTGTGACAACCACCATTACTATAAAAACTCTATTGAATAATTCTCCTCATTGAAGTATCTGTGTTAAATTTTCTGAGTTTTGATCACTTTACTTACATTAAAAAATTACTAAGAAATATATGTCTGTGTGTCTGTGTGTGTGTGTAGAGAGAGAGAGAAATACTGAGCTGCCACAAAGTTGTCAAAATATTAAAAATGTGTGAACCAAAGGAAACAAGGATACCTGTGCTATTTTTACACAGATGGTAAAAAAAATAGGTTTACAATAATTTGAAATACATAAAATGCATAAATCTCACAGATTGAAATAGTATCATTTTTTGGTAACAACATATTCCAAAAATATACCCCTAATTCTTTTGAGCTGATCCTAACTCGCAGTGACCCTTTGAGACAGAGTAGAACTATTCACAGAGGGTATAGAGCTTTAACGACACAGACTTTCACATCTTTGATCCACAGAGCAGTTGGTGGGTGTGAACTGCTAGTCTTTCAGTTAGCAACTAAGCCCTTAACCACTGTGCTTCCCGGCTTTTTTCCCAAAAATGTATTCTTGTTATTAGATGCTGTTGAGTTTGTAACAACTCATAGCAACCCCCTGTTCAAGAGAATGAAACATTTCCCATTCTTGCTCCATCTTCTCAATTGCTATCTTTGAGCCCATTGTTGCAGCAACTGTTGCACTGTATCTCCTTCGTGATCTTCTTCTCTTTTGCTGACCTGCTTCTCTATGCTTCTTAGAAGTATTCTGGATGAACTTTGCCCGAGACCAATGTATTTGTTCTTTTGACAGTCCAAGGTATTTTCAATAGTCTTTGTCAAAACCATAATTCAGATGCATCTATTCTTGTTCAGTCTTCCTTATTTAATATCCAATGTACACAAGCATATTGAAAATATTGTAGATGGAATTAGGAGCACTTTGGGCCTTAATAATACATCCTTTCTCTTCCTACTTTAAAGAGGTCTTCTGCAGTAGATTTTCCCAGTGCAATATGTCTTTTGATTTAGTTACTGCTTCTATGAACATTAATTTTGAATGCAAGCAATATATTTTGTATAAGTGCATAATTCAGGCACTGTGATATGTAGTGAGCTTACATTGGCCCAATATCCCTCTCTCAACAGGCTTTAAAACAATTAGTATCAGAGGCTAATTTAAGACAGTATTAATGGAAGACAGTTATGCCCCAGGGGGGATGATCATAAGACTTTCAATCATAAAATGGCAAGGAGGTTTTGAAAGAGAGCCAAAGGAGGTAAACAAACAAACAAACAAATAAAACATAGATCCAGGAATGGATTTTGGGTTCACACTAAATCCTAGCTCCAATTTAAGAACAATTAATTCATACATCATGGCCCTGCTTGATACTCACCCTTAGGAAGGGAACACAGAAGATGTGGATGCTATAGCAAAATGTGGCGAAGCAATTAGATGGTGTCAAGCTATCAGATAAAATAATGTCTGGGGCCTTAAAGGCTTGTTTTCAAACATGCAGCCATCTCAGTGAGATATCAAGTCAGTCAACACCATCATCAGTCACAGAAGGATTGAAAATTATATAATCTGAAGTAGAAGGAGGGATCTGTATCAGAGCTGAAATTGTGAGAATCTAGTTTGTAGAAGACTGTGGATGACAGCAGGAGCCCGAGATACATTTGTGGGAACTACATAACTACATAAGACATAAGCTTCTGGTGAACTCCATCTATCCAGAAATTGAGGGATGGGAGGCAAATGGTTACTAAGCAGAGTACCGTGGAGAGATGAGGATAGAAGATTAAAGGGATAAACGTGACTTGACCAGTTAAAACTTGGTCAGTTGATTCTCCCTCTGATGCACCCAGGACCTGCTCTGGTTTTCAACATTTTCTGTTGTTTCCTTTTGTTTTGGTTTTGTTTGTCCATATTAGGGTGTATCTCAGAGGTGTCATATCATTGGGGTCACCATTTTGAAGGTATCTTATTTGTTTTTTGGTATATAAAACCCAGAAATTATAAACCTATAGAGACAGCAAGTAGAATAATGATTTCAGGGGTTTGTGTGGGGTACAGTGATCGTCGCAGGGGGTGGAGGAGGTGGGGTAGGTAAGACGGAGACAATGTTAAGGAGTCCAGGAAGAAAAATGAAAGTTTGGCAACTGATGATGGTAGCAATTGTACAATACTGCTTGATGTGATTTAGCTATGGAATAATATGATACATGAATTAACTCCCAATTAATAATGAGTTTTTGAAAATTCTTGACAACTTCAATACTTTCTTCATTCGTCATGATGTTACTTATTGTTCCAGTTGTGTGGATTTTGGTTTCTTTGAGTTCTAATCCACATTGAAGGCTGTAGCTTAAAAAACTATAAGGAGAAACACCAATTAAATAAATCTTAGAGACTAATTCCCAAGCAAAAGGGTAGATAGGCTACCTACTGGCCATGAACCGCACATTACACATCTTCATAAGAATCACTTTGGAAACAGGGATCTCACATTGGCTGGGGTCACTCCATCAAGAACGGAAAAAAGGAAGAAGACCATACACTTGTTGCTATATATGATAGGTTTTCTGTGCCCCCCTGGCTCTTGTCGGAACATGTGGGCAGAGATTAGACTGTCAATCAGGTTACAGTTTGATTGGAAGGCAACCAAGATAAATGGCTTTCTGAAGTCCTTCTCACTTTCTTCTTGGGGGTGGACCACGCACTCTCTCTCTCTCTCTGCCTTCACCTTCATTTGTTGAAATTCTTGGAGAGCTGCAGGAGCCACGGTGAATCCTGGAAGAGCTGTGGAGATGTGTTTACCACAATTGGATCCACCAGACCTTGTACCCACCAGCCTGTGATCTTCTTGCATTTGTCATCATTTGCATGTGTCTGAGTGAGTCTGAAGAGGGGTTTATGGACTAGTATTGGACTCATAGAGTAGCGTCTGACTTAGAGACTTGATCTGGACTGGGCTGGGATGTTTTCTTGATATACAATTACTTTTTTATATAAAGCTCTCTCTGACACATATATGAGTATCTCTGAATTTATTTCTCTCATCAACCTGGCCCAGCACACTATACAATATTCAGACAAGGTTGTGACAAATAAACAGGCCCTCCCACAGGAATGAGAGGAGAGCCTTACTAGAAAATCAAGTTAAGACCAGGGGAGGGAAGCATCTACAATTTAGAGGAGGCACTGATATTTCTGTTGGTGAATATAGTGGGTAAATGGGGAGGTGCCACCTCACATCAGGAAGGGATGCTAAACCACAATTGTAGGGAAACTAAAAGGACAATCACCCCGATTTTATGTTCCTGGATAGACATTACATATGTATTTCTACCCATGTCTAGGTGAACCACACCATGGAATCAGCACCATGATGATCTTAGGCACTGGTCTTATAGGTAACATATCATTCCCCAAAGAATGGACACTACAAAATGGACCCTACCTCAAATCTACATGGACCCTTGGATTCGACTGATATGCTCTGATAAAAGAGGAAGTAAAGCGTGGTCACCCAAAGCTTGTGGAAATATCAACCTCAGAACTTTGGATAGGACCCTGGTTTACTGGGTATCCAATGAAAGGGGACCCAGAACCACCATATATTTAGTATCTCAGTGCTCCCCTTGCATTAATATGACAGGTTTTGATCTGTTAAGCAAGGATCTGCACCTGTAAGAAGTGATACAGGATATTTTACCCTAGCACAAATCTCCATGCTCTGTGTAAGCAGATCCTAATCAATTTTGAAATTCAGCTGTGCAAAGCAACAACACATGCATTACAGCTCACAGTTGAACTATATTCACATTTACTTCTCATATCAACAGTATCTTAAATTCTATGCCATTGATAAAATTATTGATGAAATCATCTTAAAGCCCAGGGGGATGATTGATAATGAACTTCTTTTTTGTTATTTCTTTGGTTTTCTATTTTTCTGCCTTCAAAAAAATTGCCATTATTTTAGTTGTCATTTCATGGGGCTTTGATTTTGATATAGTATTACTACCAAAGTAAACCAGAGTAGTTCCTAACTTGTAGACAAGCAGATGGATTCTGGGATTTGACTTAATTCTAGCCTCAATCCCAAAATAGTTAGTTCTCGTAACATGACCCTGCTTGATACTCACCTACATGAAATGATCACTGAAGATAAGGGTGCTACAGAAAAGTGTGCTGAAGAAAGCAATGTGCCTGACCATCAACTGGAATGTCTATCGTCTTAAAACTTGTATTCAAACAAGCTGCCATCTAAGAGAGGGATCAACTAAATCCACACAGAAGAAGCACAGCAGCTTGTGTGATCCAAAGATGATAATAACAAAATCTAAATGTGATGAAGGGAGAAGTATCAGAGCTTAAATTGTGAAGATCCAATTGTAGAGGCTGCGGTGGACTGTGGGAGCCCAAAATCCACATGCAGAATAACTACATATATTAAGGCTCTGGCAGACCCCCTCTTAGCCACAGGCAAGGGCCTCAAACAGCTTGACTCTCAGAAATTATTGTAAACTTGATTATGGTGGGTCAAACCATGATATAATATGATACTTGGTTCATTGGCCTCCCTCTTGACCCAACCTGAATTTGCTATAGGCTGAAGTATTTCTCACCTGTTCCAGGATTGAAATTTCTTCTCTGGCTGTTTAAGTATTGATGGTGGCCTTTGCTTTGTTATGCTTTATTTGTATTATTATTTTCTTCTTGCCATTTTCTTTTTTGTTTCTTAATTTTGGAGGAGTTTCTCAGTTTGTAAAGCACACAAGGATGGATACATAGAGACCATAACTGATTAAATGGTTTATGGGGGATATGGAGAGGTGTGTTAGTCTGGGTAGACTAGAGAAACAAATCCAGGGACACACATATGTGTATAAGGAGATTTATATACAAGAGCAATTGAACATTGAGAAAACAGCCCAGCCCGGTCCAGATCAAGTCCATAAGTCTGATATTAGCCCATATGTCTGATACCAATCTATAAAGTCCTATTCAGACTCATGAAACATATGCAATGATGTCGAATGCAGGACTATCGCAGGTCAGTGGGTAGAAAGTCTTTGGATCCAGTGGCATTGTATGCATCTCAACACTTGCAGGGGTCTCTACGTGGCTTCTCTACTTCAGAGGTCTGGTTGCATCAGGGTAGGTCCATGTTGCTTCTCCAACTTAGGGCGCTAGCATAGTTCGATGTGTCTTGTCAGCTGCAATGTCTCCCAGGGAGTGAGCAGAGAGTCTCCCATCTCCAAGGAGAAAAAACCAGAATTCCCAGAATCCTTAGGGCAAGGCTACGTCCACACAGAAGCCTCATTGGCTATGACCTGATTGACAGGCTAGACTCCACCCCTACATGATTAATCTGTAAATTGACAATTATATAACTACCACAAGAGGCGTGGGGGTGGGAAGTGTGAGAGGATTTGAGGGGCAAACAGTGAATGTAGGAGGGGGAGGGAACATTAGAACCAACTGTGATGATGTATATACAACTGTTAAAAAGAGAGCTAACCATGGGATGATATGTAGAATACAATATCAAGAAGACTACTGAAAAATAACCAAACTGGACCAATGGTTACCAGGGGTGAAGGAGAAATAGTTTTTGCATAGGGGCCATTGAGTTTATGTTAATGAGGGCAGAAAAATTTGTGAAAGTATATCAATAAGGGTTGTATAATATGAAGAGTATAATCAATGGCGCCGAATTATGCATGTAGAAGTTGTGGAATTGGTGAATATTTCATTGTGTATATTTTTGCCACAAGTAGAAAAAATAATCACATGAATAACAATGAATATAAGGAAAAAGAATATTTTCTAGACTTGAATGTGGTGATAATTGTACAATTTTTCTTGATATGATGGTATTATTGAATTGATGATGTGGATGAAGTGCTAGCAATACTATTGAATAAAAACAATATAGCTTCTCTAATTATTTGCTCAACATACAGATATAGTTATTATGGTGAAAGGATTCACTTTGACACATACCTTTTCTGATTTTAAAGCATGCAGTATTATCCAGTTGTTTTTGCATGCCTGACTCTTGGCCATGTACAGATTTAACATGATTACAACCACATGCTCTGGAATTCCCATTCATCCCAATGTTATCCGTGGTTTGTTAAGGGCCACACAGTTGAATGTCTTTGCATAGTCAATGAAACACAGTCAACCTTTCCTATTATTTTTTGCTTTGAGCCAAGAGCCATCGCTCTTCTGAAATTAGGTCCTGGGTGCTGTGGTCCCTTCTGAACCTGGCTTTAATTTCTGGTAGCTCTGTTGATATTTTCCTGCAATTATTTTTGAATTATCTTCAACAAACCTTTGCTGGAACATGACATTCACGATCGTTTTTGATCATTTCCTCACTCTATTGGGTCACCTTTCTTTACAATGAATACAAATAGGGATCTCTCCTAGTTGAATGACCAGGTAGCTGTCTTCCAAATTTCTTGGCATGAAAGAGAGAGTGCTTCTAGTGCTTCCTTGGCTTGTTGAAACATTTCAATTGATATTTTGACAATTCATGGAACTTTGTCAATTTCTTCGTAAAGGACGATTGATTTCTGGGTGATGTGCTACTTCTTGAAAACGGTTGTATGTCCGTGAATTATTTTCATTACAGTGGCACTGTGTATTCATTCCATTCTCTTTTGATGCTTCCTGCATTATTTAATATTTTGCCTTTAGGGTCCCTGGATATTTGAATTCAAGACTTCCTTTTTTCCTTCAGTCCTTTTAACTGGAGATATGCTGAGTGTGTTCTTCCTTGTTGATTTTCTAACAGTTTCTTTTCATATTCAATTTTAATACTGTGTTTTCTCTAGCTGCTTTTTAAAATGTTCCTGTTCTGTTCTTTATCATTTATTCCCTTTTCTCTAGCGACTCTATGTTCAAGAGCAACTTTCAGTCTCTTCTGACATCCACTTTTATCTTTGTGTTTTTTTCTTGTCTTCTTTTTTTTTTTTTTCATTGTTCAATTTATTTTTATTTTTAATTTTTATTTTTTTAACATTTTATTAGGGGCTCATACAACTGTTATCCCAATCCATACACACATCAATTGTGTAAAGCGCATTTGTACATCGTTTCTCAAAACATTTTCTCTCCATTTAAACCCCCGACATTAGGTCCTCATTTTTCCCCTCCCTCCCCGCTCCCCCCTCCCGCATGAGCCCTTGATAGTTTATAAATGGGTATTTTGTCATATCTTGCCCTGTCCGACATCTCCCTTCATCCACTTTTTGGTTGTCTGTCCCCCAGGGAGGAGGTCACATATAGTTCCTTGTAATCGGTTCCCTCTTTCCTACCCATTCTCCCTTTACCCTCCCTGTTTTGCCACTCACACCACTGGTCCTATAGGGCTCATCCGTCCTGGATTCCCTGTATTTTCAGTTCCTACCTGTACCAGTGTACCTCCTCTGGTCTAGCCAGTCTTGCAAGATCGAATTCGAGTCATGGTAGTGGGAGCGGGGAGGAAACCTTGTCTTCTTAAAGCGCCTTTTCTTTCTTCATGTATGAAGTTCCTGACATAATCATGTCATCACAAATCCAGACTCATCTAGCTGTCGCCAGAGTAAGTAGCCAAAAATCATTCTGAGGGAAGCTTTTGGAAAGGAGAAAGACTACTTTTACCTGATCAGACAGGGAGAGATGGAATATGATTTTCAGTATCATATACCCTAAATGATGAAAAAGGGTTTTATTTACACAGAGGCCAAAAATAAAGAGCCTTGTGAAAGGAATATTAAAAGACGTTGTCTATTGGTGGTTTAACGGACATTAGGACTTTCTTTTTCTCAGCTTTTGCTTGTTTTTGTTTTATCTCAGGACTCGAGGGAATAGAGTCTAGTTTCTCCGTACCTGATATCTCAGTACCTAATATCGTCGTGTGGAGCATGTCCTTAAAACAAACACACTCAGTCATTTTGTGAAATAAGTGCAAACATTCATTAAATTTTTAAAAGGAACTGATTGAGAGATTTTAGGTTTAATCCATAGCCAGATAAGGGCTAACCCAAAACAGGTTTTCCAAGAAGAGTTCATTCAGAACGCAAAAAATAAGAGCCCTCTGATCTCCACTCTGCTCTGTCTCCCTCTTCAACAGGCTACAACCTTCTGACCTCTCAAGGTTGTGTTGGGGAGAGTAAGGCGTTGCATAAGAAAAGGTTTCTTCTGAAGGCATATGTTCCTTGCAGCTAGATGAGACTCACATGGCTTTTCGTATTTTCAGCCCTAGGAGGTCCGCTTGCCGTCAGCAGTGTGTGAGACTTAATCTTGGCCCTCTGCTTGTTTCCGTCTCTTGTGTCTGCCCTTTTTATCTCATTTATGGGCAGCTCTTTAAAGAAAACAGTCATGGGCCTGGGGATGGAGTGGAGATCAAAGAAGACTAGTCCAGTGCCCGCAGTTAAAGGTAGGGCTGGATCTCCAGGCTCTGTTATTCATGCAAGGTGATACACTAGTACCAGACCTGAAGACAAAGTTCCCTCTGGAAGTAGCATGCTGATGTGGCTGGGAGAGCAGGGGTCAAAAGCAAAAGGTAACCAAAGGCGGAAGTGATGAAGGTCCTTGCTATTCTTTTGTACATGACAACGCTTTGTGGGGCCCACTTGAATTATTGTCCCTCATTTATTATTCACTGTAACCAATGAAGTGGTGTGGCTCCTATTTCTTAAAAATAACAACAACACACACTAAATCAAAACAGAAAAAACAAGTAATGTTAAAAGAATACATTTTAATCTTTCAAACATTGTTTTAAATTCGGTGAATTGTTTCATGCATGAAGTGAAATGTGCACTTACCGGTATTTATCAGTTTTAAAAAGTATATCAGTTTTAAAAATTACAAATAAAGGCTTAAAATGCTCATATACAAAAAAAAGAAAAGGTTTCTTTCTGCAGTTTCTCTTTCTGAAGCTGACACAGTGTATATTAGAAATCTTGGTTTACAGTCATCCACTTTTGTTTTTACTTTAACTGATAATAGTTGATAATATTAGAGCAAATTATATGGAAAAGGATTAGAGCAAATTATATGGAAAAGGATTAGAGCAAATTATATGGAATTATAAAGGATCAGAGAAAATCATTTGGAAAAGGATTTCATAACATTCTAATTTCAGAAAGGAAAAAGTAAAGGCAGGTCTGAGTGTAGTGGCATTTATAATCAACTGATAGTATGCTATCTTGGAGTAAGACAGGCTTTAATGGCCCACTGGGGCCTGGTAGGTTTTCAATCACATCAGGTCCTGTGTCATTAGTGTTCAGTGCTTGAAATACATTCTTGAGATGTGATATAAAGCCAGATAGGATAAACTCAAGATTGTATTTTGACTCCTATGAACTTGTTTTAATCGTCTTCAACTTTAACCAGAACTTCCATAGGAGCAATTGATGGTCTGTTCCACAGTGTGGTCCTGGCCTGTTTTAGCAGCTGATCTTAAACTTATCCATTGTCTCTTCCCACAGGTTGAAATTTATTTTTATTTCCTGTGTATTCCTCCTGGTGGGGTCCATGTGTACAATCATTGATGTCATTGACAAAAAGATATTTGCAATAAATAAACTATTCGTTTAAGAAAATATGTAGACATGATGTCTTTCTCCAAGGACTGGTCTCTCCTGACAAAAAGCACAAAGTATGTAAGGTAGAGTGGCACCATCCTTGCCTCTAAGGAGCACCCTGGCCATACTTTATCCATGACAATTTGGTTTGTCTTATTCTTCTCCAGCATGAACATGATTTCCCAAAAAGGGGAGAAAAGTATTAGAATGATGGCATTAAATGGGGAAGATGAGCTGGATCCTAATACACAAGTAGTGGAGATAACCTTTGCTTGGAGCACTGAAAATACACCTTGACTTTTAGGAAACAGGGAAAAATTGAGTGTAGTTATCCATATGCAGTTCAGTTATGGACTTGAAAGAGGAGCATGTGGACGATATCATCTGATTGTATCTGTTTTATCAATGCGTAAGCCAAGGTCTGTTCAGTCACCCCACATGCCTTATAAGGAAAACCTAGACAATAGAAGAACTGATACATTTGAATAGTGGTGTTGGTGGAAAATATTAACTATATCACAGACTGTCAGAAAAATGAAAAAAAAAATCACTCTTCGAATAACCACAAACTAGTTAAACATCACACTCTCGCATTGAAAAAAACATTTGGTTTATATTTTTTGTCCAAACTATTGCGCCTCACAATAAACTTTACACTAGAGATGAGGGGACTAAAAAAGTTTTTAGAAAAAGGCTTTGAAAGAAAATAGAATTTTTCCACAAAGCCTTTTGAAGCCATAATCGCTTTAATTTCTTCCTGGGAAATATGCCTATAAAATTGTAAGTATGAAAGCCTACTTAGAGTTTATTCCAGTGTACTTTCAAGTGAATGTATGGCTTTTTAAAAATGTTCTTTCGGCAACAAGAGTGAGTAAACACTTTGAAATGTGCAATATCAATCAAATCAAATATACTATGCTGCATGAAGATGATGGGAGGTGTATCATTAGGATTTTATGTAGCAGAAACATGAGAATATTTATCTGTAATCTGTAGTATTAGCTTGAACTAATAGAAACAAAATTAAACCATATATGAAAAAGAAAAAAATGCACCAATTCCTCTTTGGTCTTCCTTATTCAGTGCCTAGATTTCACATACATATGAGCCATTGGAAAATATCATGGCTTGGGTCAGGCACACTTTCGTCTTCAAAATAACATCCTTGCTTTTCAATACTCTAAGAGATCTTGTGGCATAGATTTACTTAATTTATCTTTTTTATATTTGATTGATGTTTCCATGAGCCTTGATGGTGCATCCAAGCGAGACAAAATCCTTGACAACTTCAACCTTTTCTCTATTTTTCATGAAGTTACCTATTGATACCTTCCTGAGGATTTTGGTCTTCCTTACAGTGACTTACAATCCATCTAAAGACTGCAGTCCTGCATCTTCATCAGTAAGAGCCGCAAGTCCTCCTCACGTTCATCAAGCAAGGCCGTGGCATCTGCACATCGCAGGTTGTTAATAAGCCTTCCTCCAATCCTGATGTTACATTGCTCTTTAGATAAGCCTGGCTGTCTGGGGATGTGCCCAGCTTACAGATTGAATAAGTGTGGTGAGCGGATACAACCCTCATGCCAACCTTTCCACATTTTAAATCATGAAGAATTCCCTTGTTCTGTTCCCACGATTATCTCTTGATCCATGTATAAATTTCACACAAGCACACTGGAGTGTTCTAGAATTCCCAGTCTTCTCAAGGTTATCCTGAACTTGTTATGGCCTATGCAGGTAATGTCTTGGCACGGTGAATAAAACACAAATAAACATCTTTCTGGAATTCTCTGCTTTGAGCCAAGATCTATCTGACATTGGCTACAATATCCCTTCTTCGATGTCCTTTTCTGAATCCAGCCTGGCCATCCAGAAGCTCCCTGATAATGAACTACTGTGGGATGCCCCTGTTGGATGAGCTTCAACAAAATTTTTCTTGTGCGTTAACCCCTAAGGTTGCTATGAGTCAGAGTTGACTCAATAAGGATGGGTTAGTGTGTATTTAGCTTTGATAAAGTACTGTAGTTTATAGAAGGCAACAGGATTTTATGGATTGGGGGATAATTTTAGAGATTAGTAGTCTCCATAATCATGTGTGAAAAATAAAGTTTAGTGGTTTTCATATTTTTCCTTTCTTTTTACAGTCATAAGTTAATGTCCAGGTCCAAAATGATACCGGAAAACAAATAATGTTAGGAATATATGGGCTCAAATACTCCCAATGATCACTGATTAGGAAATTGGTCAGTATTTGTAAAGAAAATTATATTAGGGTACATGAGAAAGTGGACACTCTAAATTGCTTCTTAAAATAATAGAACTTTTAAAAACATTTAAACATTAAACACTTGAGGTGTGTGAAATATATTTCTTAATGAGATCCTTCCTAGGTAATTTTGTCCTGGAATATTGCCATGTAATACAACTTCCATAAGATCAAAACTCATAAGAAGGAAAGTTATATCACAGTTTTTAATTAAAATATGTTTTGACACACACATACAATTGCAATAAGAAGTAGATCAGTTTGGGATGCACACTTACTGTGAATTTTTTTTTTGGTAATTCAATATCATAACCAATATTTAGGATGTGAGCATTCACTTTCTAGTGTAATAGATTTTTTTCTATAAAAATATTCTCATAAGAATAAATATTTATATTAAACAACTAAGCAGTTTTAGTCTGTTCAAGTTTAATATTTTTTTAAAAGTTGACAATTGATCATAAATAATTGAGAATTCTCTTTGGCAGAGTTAATGATGGCTGAAGCACTTGGAGTGTGGTCTTTTTATTAAAACACTACTTTTAAATTATATATTACTGATTAAAGAAACAATTACCTAGGGTAGGTTGTTTAATCTAACTAATACATACAGAACATTTTATACTATTTCTGCTAAAATATATAAAATTAATTATATAGACCTCTGTTTCCAAAAAGATGGAAATTACCTATTTTTCTCATCTTTCCATTTAAATATAAATAAAAATCCAGATATAATATATAACAACCTTGTAAGTAAAGTCTAAAAATTAAATAGAAGAAGCTAGACTACAATAACTAGATAGGAGCAACAAAATATACCCTCAGTCAACAGGAGCAAAATATCATAAAGATTAAAGCAGAAATAAATGAATTGAGGGAGAAAAATAAAGGGGGAAAAAAAGCAACATGAAGGGACATTTCCCAGAACACCCATGGTCAGGTGGGGAGATTGTCATAAAGGTCAGGGAACAGACAGAATTATGTATGCTGTTTCGCTTTTATTGCATGTTTTTTGTTCTCTTTTTATTCTATCTTTTGTGTTCTTTCCATTATTGTTGTTTTGCCTACCAATATAAGATAGGCAATGGAAGCCAGCCCGAGGAGAAAGGGATGGGATCCATGCTTCCCAAGGGACTTGGGAGGAAGAGGGGGGCGGGGAGGGGGAGGGAGTGATTATCAAACAGCACCATAGAGAAACAAGTAGGGAATGAAAATCCACAAGGAGGAGGACTTGGAGATCCTGGAGGTATTGGAGCCACAGCAATCGAACTGAGAGGAATTACTAAGAAGCAGAGGAAGGGTGAGCGTGATGGAGGGGCGGGAGGAAGGTATAAGGAAACAGATGAAAGAGCTAGGATGCAAAGCTATGGATAGAGATATAAAAATCAGTGTGAACATGTGTAAATATATTAATTCATGAATCTGTTCATGTTGGATGACCCTGCTGGCATTTGAAATACCAGTGTCTTAGCTTCCAACATGGCAGCAACACACAAAACCATGCCAGTACAACAAACTGACCAACAAGTAGTCTAGTTTTTTATTATTTTTGACTTTCTTTTGGATTAAGAATCTTCTGTGCTTTATTTTGTCTGTTTTGGGTTTTGGGGGGTATGATAGTCTTTATATGAAATTCAGAATGGGTAAATTCATAGATACAATAACTAGATTAATAGTTTATTAGAGTTAAGGTAAGGGAGGTTGGGGGAAATGGGGAGCTAAGAATAATGAACACAAGAATGAAAAAAGTTCTAAAATTGATTTTGGTAATGATTTCACCTATATATTTAAACCATTGAATCCTATAATACTTGAATTATATATCAAAAGAGCTGCTATAAACAAACAAACAAGTAAATTGAGAGTTCATAAATTAAAAGTAAAAAAGGAAGATTGACAAGAGACCTTAGGTTCCATGGGATGATGATGATGTGTTTGCTGAATTTTCTTTTTTTGTCATATGACCCAATAATCAAAAATCAAACTCACTGCCATGGAGCTGATGCCAACTCCTAGATTTCCTATACCACAGGTAGAAAAGCTCCTTAAAGTTTTCGATACTATAACTCTTTACTGGGATTTGAACTGCTGACCTTGCAACAAGGGATCCTATCAAAGAAATAAACTGGAAACACCAACATGGACAAACAAAACAGTCCTCAAAAATTTTTTGATATCTCAGATCTATGTACATATATCTACGTTAAATATCAAGATAGCTGACAGACATTGAGCCTCTACTCAAGTCCCCCCTCAATGCAGGAACACTTTGTTCTAATAACCTGGCAGTCCATGATACTCAGCTTCCCAACATGATCGCTGAAGACAAAATGGGTGCATAAGCAAATGGGGTGAAAAAGCTGATGGTTCCTGGATAACAAAATATATAGCATCTGGGATCTTAAAGACTTGAAGAAAAACAAGTGCCCATCTAGCTGAGAAGCAACGAAGCCCACATGGGAGTAGCACACCACCCTCTGTGATCATGAGGTGTCCATAGGATCAGGTATCAAGAATCAAAGACCCAGAACAAAAAGCATATCAATGTGAATGAGGAGGAGTACAGAGTGGAGATCCAAAGCCCATCTGTAGACAATTGGACATCCCATTACAGAAAGGTCACAAGGAAGAGACAAGCCAGTCAGGGCGCAGTATAGCACCAATGAAACATACAACTTTTGTCTAGTACTTTAATGCTTACTCCCCACCGCCCCACCCAACTATCATGACCCCAATTCTCCTTCACAAATCTGACTAGACCAGAGCATGTGCACTGGTACAGATAAGAGTTAGAAACACTATATAAATATATTTACTTGTGTACATGCCTATATTTAGACCTCTATAAATGCCCTTTGCCTCCTAGTTCTTTCCTCTATTTCCTTTTACTTTCCTCTTGTTCCACTTTTATGCTCAAGTTCATTTGGGTTTCAGTGATTTCTCTCAGTTATATTGCCCTTGCTGAATCACTACCAGGCCTCTCACACCCTCCTTGCCACTAATTTTGAATCACTTGTTGTTCCCTTGTCCCTGGGTTGGTCAACATCACCTCCTTTCCCCCACCTCCCCCTTTCCCATATCCCCGCAGAACCATCGGTCCAGTTGTTTTCTCCTGCACCCTGTTTATCCAGCCTATTTTATCAAGATAGACCTGCAGAGATAATAATATGCACACACAAAAACACAAGGCATAGCAAGACAACGAGATGAAAGAGAACACAACGACGACAACAGCAAAGAAAACCAATGCCCCCAAAATAAATTAATTAATTAAAAAAGAAACGTAAATAGATCAAGGTCTGTTTTTTTGACCTCCAGGAGTGTCCTCCAGGCGAGTCCGATGGGGTGTCACATTCTGGCCCCAAAGTCTATCCTTTGCACTCCCCTGGGAGCCCCCTGCTCTGCTCCCCCCGTTGCTCTGCCACACACCTTTAGTGTTTTGCCTCTATGTCAGGGGATCAACCTGGGCCAATCCCGACACTGAGTCTCCAGTGTTGTCCCCTGTCGGACCATGGGTCAGCGAAGGATGTCGCAGTGGGATCAGCCATGCGGTCCACTCTGCATTGGCTGTTCGCAGCAAGGATATCATCCTCCAGCCTTTGTGGGCCAGGATCTGCTCTGGCTGTTCGCAGCAAGGATATCATCCTCCAGCCTTTGTGGGCCAGGATCTGCTCCACACTCTTTCCCTCCCCATTCCCTCTCCCAGAGTTGCAGATCCAGTCCTGTCCTCTAAAATAAATTCTTCTGGGGGGAGGGGAAGTTGTCCACATAGCTGGGATTGGGGCTGGGCCCTTAGGCCCCTCCACTGGCTCCCCTCTCCATGCTGCATTTGCATCCCAGAACACTGGATTTAAGTCTGGTCCCTCTTTCCCTGTGGAGATGTAAACAATATCCTCCCCTTGGGTGGGTTAGTTCCCTAGTACCCCGCTACATATTTCTATCCATTTTTTCCCTTTCCTTCCCGCCTCCCCTCCTTTTTAGTTGGCTGTCATATGTACCCAGGATTTGGTATTAAGGCAACAGATGGACATTGGACCTCCAGTCAAGTACTTCCTCAATGCAAGAACACTTTATTCTATTAAATTGGCATTCCAAGGTGCATACCTGCATGACATGGTTGCTGAAGACAAATGGGTGCACAAGCAAATGTGGTGAAGAAAGCTGATGGTGCCTGGCTATCAAAAGATATAGCATTTGGGGTCTTAAATGCTTGAAGATAAATAAGCAGCCATCTAACTCAGAAGCAACAAAGCCGACATGGAAGAAGCACACCAGCCTGTGTGAACACGAAGTGTCGAAAGGATCAGGTGGAGGGAAGGTGGGGTGGAAAGGGGGAACCAATTATATGGATCTACGTACAACCTCCTTTCTGGGGGTTGGACAGCAGAAAAGTGGGTGAAGGGAGACGTAGGATAGTGTAAGACATGACAAAATAATAATTTATAAATTATCCAGGGTTCATAAGGGAGCAGGGAGTGGGGAGGAAGGGGGAACATGAGCTGATACCAAGGGCTTAAGTGGAGAGCAAATATTTTGAGAATGATGAGGGCAATGAATGTACAAATGTTCTTGACATAATTGATGTATGTATGGATTGTGGTAAGAGTTGTTTGAGCCCCCAGCAAAATGATTAAAATAAAAAAAAGAGTTAGAAACACAGGGAATCCAGGACCAGTAAACCCCTCAGGACCAATAATGAGAGTAGTGATATCAGGAAGGTAAGGGTAAGGTGGGGGGAGAAAGGGGGAACCAACCATAATGATCTACATAAAACCCCTTCCCCGGGGATGGACAACAGAAAAATGGGTGAAGAGGGACATCGGTTAGTGGAAGACATGGGAAAAAATATGTAAGTGATCAAAGGTTCATGAGGGAGGGAGTGTGAGGGTTGGGGGAAATGAGATGATACCAAAGGCTCAAGTAGAAAGAAAATGCCTTGAAAATGATGATGGCAACAAATGTACAAGTGTGCTTGACACAATGGATGGATGGATGGATGGATGGATGGATGGATGGATGGATGGATGGATGGATTGTGATTAGAGCTGTATGAGCCCCAATAAAATGATTTTAAATTGTTTTGATATCTCTAATGAACATACCTGGGCGAATTACAGGAATAGAAAACATTTAGAAAACAATAGCTCTACTTCAGCTAAACATTAACAAAGAAAGAAATACAGCAAATCACAAGCGAATGCTAATTGAAAAGCTAGAATCTCCACCTATAATAGATTCTAGGGAGACACCCCAAGCTCCGATCACTCTGTGTGAATGAAGACTTTGTGGGTAGTGCACCCCTTTGTTTCTGATGAACACTGAGACCACCTCCCCCTGCAGTCTCAGACAATCTGGAAAGCTTAGATAGGCATCCACAAGCACCCCAGCCCCTTGACTGGGTTGGCGTGATAGGAGGCATAGTTGAGAGGCAGGAATGTCTTCATTGCCTATTATAAGGAGACTACCCTCTAACCTTCTGTAATATTTGTGGGGCCAAAAGGAAAACAGCAATAAAGCATTTATGCTAACCTTTCAGACAGGATGATGTCATCAGAGACTGAAATTCTAACTCCCAATAAGCAGTCAAGGAGAGCCACATACATCACGATGACGTTTGGACTGCCATCCCCATGTGTCAGTAACGAAGCTAGGAAACTACTTTCTCACATGGAGTGCTGACAGAGAAATCCAGGCAAAGCAGAAAGCTTAAATAATATTAGAGTTTTGTATCACACAAAATGTTCTGGTCTCATTTGAAAATCATTTACCAGGAACAGAAACTGTGTACAGAACAGAGTGTAAAGAAAAATTAATAAATGCCAATGCTGAGAGAGCAGACATGGTAGAATTATTTGCCAAAGATTTCAAATCTGCCAACACTTAAATGCTTCACCAAGCTATGAGCATGCCTGAAACAAATAAAAAGTGGGTGTTGGGTGGGGGAAAACCTTAGTAAAAGAAAGAATCATCAAAGAAATAAAAATTAGAGACTAACTAAATGGAACTTTATAATTAAATATTAAAATAATCCCAAATAAAAAAGCCTCAAGGATGTGTTCAATTGAGTGGGAAATGCATCGGAAAGAATCAGTGAACTTGGAGAGAGAATAATAGAAATTACAAGCAAACTTATCTAAGATTACCTTTTCCTGTTCATGACTATAGGATAGCTGTCCAACTATATAGAATCTAAGTAGAATCTATTTTAGATATTCTTTTATTTCTTTTATTAACCTTTTGTAATTTTCAGAATATACATCTGTATGTCTTTTGTTAAATATGTTAAGTCTGTATCTAACCATTTTATTTATTTTTGATGAATTTAAAGGAAATCATATTTACTATAGAACACGTTAAACTTTTGATGCTTGATATCAAATCTAGTGAATAATTACTATGAAAGTCACAAATTTTACAAAATTTAGACCCAACAAAACCAATAAAAAATTAGCACATAAAAATGTTTTCTGAGTTTCAAGTAAATAGGCAAATATTCTCCAATGACTTCTACCTTCAGATGAAACATTATTAATTTAAAATTAGAATTCAAACATAAAGAACATTATTTCCTTCAGGCTTTCTAAATCAAATTATTGGGTTATGTCTTCCTTCAAATTCTAATCTTTATGATAATCTAATCAGACAAATATTTTCCCCCTATATTGTACTATAATACTAAAGTTATCTTATTGCCAGTTTTCCTACTATTCTAAGTCCAGTGGCTTTTAAATGAACCTTACACAAAATATTACTTGTGTGGGCAAATTTTTCTTGCTGCTGCACCTCAATTACACTTACGTTCTGTTTTATAATGTGAAATGAGTTATGAAGCATCATTCTCTGAATAGCTTTATAGTATATTTATTGAAAATGATTATTTAAGTAAATGTTTTAATGTATACTATCTTTTCCCTGATTTTAGGATTTTCTTGAGAAACCATTTGTATCTTGTAAAGATTTACAGTGAAGTTAGTACATGAAAATGAATGATGAGCAAGAATCATTTTCTTTTTATGAAGCCATGGGAAATTATTTCAAAGTATAATAAACTGTAAGCTATTAATTTATGAAAGATTGATATCTTAGTAGATAACATAAACTTTATGAAAATTCTCTATTTACACTTTAAGAAAATGGATTTTTTTTCATGTTTCCAATCTAACATATGCTAAAAATAGGTAAGGGCAAAATCAAAGTGAAAAATATCAATTGTATAAAAGTAAAGAGGGACAGATAAAAAAATAAAGTAATAATGACAGTTGAAATGCCTGTGAAATTTATCTGCCCACTGATGGACACATTTTTTGCTTGTCCAATGTTATGAGTCCTCGTCATAATTAAAGTGCATCTGTTCTGAAATGTGAGTATGAAACACTTCCGTTCTGATTAAGGTTCCACTGTGATTGTGTAGTGGTGACCGTTGGGTGTTAGGAGTTCCAAATGACAAGCCACTCCCTGGGAGAAAAATAAAGCTTTCTCCTCCCAGAGGGGTTAGTCTTGGGAACGCACAGACGACTCCATGCAGTGAGTCTGGTTTTGTGTGTATGTGTGTGGTTAAATGCCATGAAAGTTCTTTTAAATCCTCAGTGGTGACTCACATGAATGTCTACTGAAGGTTCTTTTAAACCCTCAGTGCTTACTCATATGAATGTATAATGAAGGCTGCTGCATATCATGACAAAATTGCTATCTCTGGAACCTGTTTTTGGAACAGTGACGCTTCAATTGTCAAACTCAATGCGTTCCAAATTTCTGTTCCAACACCAAAAAGTTCGAGAACTGAACATATTTTTCCCTTAAGAAATCACGGAAGAGCAAATAACTGTTCCCAAGGCCCCCAAGTTACTTATAAATGCATTTTTCCAGGATTTAATGCAAAGTTAGCAGCCCTATGTTATGGAAATAGCCCTTAAACCATCTAACACAATAAATACTTTGAATTAAATATCAAAAACTAGCACAGTCATTCCAATTAGCTTAGTTTTCATTATATTTTTTTGTTGAAAAACCTGTGGGTTTTCAGACTGGTCCACGGACCTGGATTTCCCTGTAAAATCCCCATAGCATTCCCACACAGTAACAGAGTAAGCCTATCTTTCACTGGCGTCTGGTCTTTCAATGCCTTTTCCTCTTTGCTAATGGAGGTCCTATCTCTTTAGTAATGAAGGTCCTATTGGGCTTTTTTATTGTTTCCCAAAAAAGCCTGGTTTTGTTACCGTTGAACACTTAGTGGGTAACGAAACCTTCAGCCTGTACATACTCAGCACATTCAGGCACCATTTATCGGCTTTGTCTTGACTTGCACTTGCCTCTTCCCCATGCCTCACTGCTCTGTGTCTGCCTGTTCTTTTCCATTTCATCACCACAGAGGCTTGGAGCTTTCTCGACCTCACTGTCTTCGATCCGCTATTGCCACCGAATTGTTTCTGATTTATCCAAATTAACGGTGATTTTTCAACTGGGTTATTTGTTTTGCAGTTAACAATAACCTACCTTTTGCTTCATCAGGCGCTTTAGTAACATTTTTGTTTTTCAAAAATGCTAATACGTCCACTTAACCATGTTATATTCAGCCACCTGATAAGGAAATCCGTGCCGTTATTCAAAGTTTGCAATGATTTCTTTCTTTAACGCAATTGTGGTTCTCCCAAGTTTCCTCTCTTCAGCTTTACTGCTCGAATTGCTTTCTTTGGATCCATGGTGACGATATTGTATGTAAACGAAGCAAAAATAAAACATTGGTCATAATGACAAATGCGTTCACGCACTAACACAAGCACTGTTGGTTGTCTGAGCGAAAGCGGTGCCTTAGACTGAAGGCAAAAATGACATTACCATATAGAACATTCTGACTCAAAGCAACACACAGGATAAAGGTGATCTCTCCAGTAGAGTTCTCAAGATTGGAATCTTAAAAAGGAAGATTCTCACGTCTTTCTCCATCAAGCCACTGGTAGCTTTGAATCATCATGTTCAGATTTCTGTTCTATAATCAGCTTTCCATGGACACCATCATAAATTCCACAAATATGTTGGCTTCAACCACACAAATGTATTATCTTACCATTCTGTAAATAAGACTCACCCATGTCTGACTGGGTTAAATAAAATCAAATTGTTCACAGGACCTCAAACTATGGCCCGCGGGCCACATGTGGCCCCCGGAGGACATTTATCCGGCCAGCTGGGTGTTTTTTGCCGCAGCTGCCTGTCCTGCTTAGCAGCTGACTTGTCCTGGGCCCATAGGAATTTGTTTATATATATGTATATATATTTAAACGATAGTCCTGCCCTCCAACAGTCTGAGGGACAGTGAACTGGTCCCCTGTTTAAAAAGTTTGAGGGCCCCTGCTTGAGACAGCCTGTGTTCTTATCTTTTCCAGTTCCTAAAGGACACGTATATTTCTTGTGCTTTCCTCTCTCTTTAAAGTCAACAACATGCATGTCGCTGATCTTTTCTCTCAGGGGAAATCTTGAAAAGTCCTTTGCTTTAATGGACTCAGGTGATTAAATTCAGTTTAGTCAGATAACCCAGGATAATCTCCCTTTCTCAAGGTCCATAATTTTAATCACTTCTGCAAAGCTCCCGTGGCCAAGTAAATAACGAATTTCGTCCCAGCTTCCAGGGATTAGAGCTGAGGCACCGTTCCAGGCTCTTCTGCTCAGCAGAAGTGCCAAGTCGTTCACAAATTAAACAAGAGTGAATTCTCTCAATTGAGGTCTGAATCCCTTTCTCTTTATAGTTCACAGAAATATAAGTAAACTAAGTTAAGATGTGGCTAAAATAAGTACAACCTCATTCTTGCTTTTTCCCAGGTTTCTTCTCTTCAAACTATTTTAAACTCCTCCCTGGCCCAAAGACATGCTGTCATTTACTGTCTGTTCATTACGGAGATTCCTTCACCTTTTGTAAGAATTAGCTTTAATAATCCCAGTATATTGTGCCAAAATATCTTTTAGAGAAAAGGAATAACAGTGGTCACAATAATTGCCTGAAAAAATGTAAAATTTTCACTTCTTGAGTTTTCACTGTTAAGCTAGATAAGTCTAAAACAATTCAACTACTGCATTAGGGACTTAAACTTGTTGCTCTAAATATGTCTACAGGACAACTTTTTCTGTAATGTACACTTCTTATTGTGTTGATAATAAATTATTAATATATTCATATCACGTGTGAGGTGATATGTTATCATGGGTAAAACACTTGAATTTAGAATAACAGTAGAACAAAAGTTTGGCTTGTTCTGCATTGTGTGAGCCAGTTATTTAAATGGACGCATTCCTGGTATCTTTTAAAAAATTGCTAATATCTGTTCATTAAATTCAAAGTTTTGTTTGGAAGATCAGATAAGAGTATATAACATTTATATTCTCATCAATAGAAATGTACTCAAATAGTTTAAAATTTACTGAAAATAATATTATAAAATATAGTTTCATTAATTTATATAGTTAAACTAAAAGACAAGTCAAAAAGGACTTATATTTTGAAGTTGATCATTTTATTTATTTCCACATATCCTACAATTAAATAGTTCAATCATATCAAGAGGAGTTGTACAATCATTACCATAATCAATTTTAGGACATTTCTTTCCTGTATCCACTGTTATTCACTCCCCATTTCCTCATAACTTCCCCTGCTATACCTCCCAGAAACCATTAATCCAGTTACCATCTCTATTAACCTATCCTGGATTTCATATATAGAAAAGCATACAGAAAAATCCACACACAAAAAGCAAAGAAAGTAAAACAGAGAAAACTGTCAATTGATAAGAAAGCAGAAAATATTAAAAACTAGAATAAATTTAAAATGGGTCAAAGTGTATCAAATAATTAGGTATTACATTTTAATCTAACTACATCTGAATAACCCACTTTCCAATGGATTCTGCATGATATCAAGGTTATCTGCATCTCTGATGTATGGTCAGAAGGGACTCATTGGAGTTTTAAACCACATGTACTTCCCATTCATTTTTTTTAGCTGAAACAACTTTTAAATAGGTCAAAAGGGAGAAGAAAATACCAGATGTCATATTTTAACCTGTGTTTGCAATAATTGTCTTTACAATGCCCGCTGTCTGATTACAAGGCTGTTCATATCCCTCGACTCAATTATGGTCAGAGGGAATTCACCTGAGGCTTAATCTATGCATGGATACTGTAAGTGGATTTGGGTCTTCCATTGTTGTCCATAGCCTTCTGCAAACAAGGTTTTCACAACTGAAGCTCTGGTACCATTCCCTCCTTGAATTTAGATTATATTATTTACACTCCTTGGACCTCACAGGCTAATGTGTTTCTTCCATGTGGACTTAATTGATGCCTCACTGAGATAGTAGCTTGTTTGGTGATAAGCTTGTAAGAGCTCAGACCAGGTTCTCTCTGATAGCCAGGTGTGATAGGTAGGTTTATTGTGCCAACCTGGCCAATAGAAACATGTGGGATTAATAAGGTCATAGTTTGATTAGAGGACAAAGAGATAAATGGCTTGGCAAGGCCTGTCCCTCTGCCTATTGCTCGCTGGTGATTGGACCAGTATGTGGTTGTTTTAGCCAGTTCTCTGCCTCAACTTTTGAGCTCTGCCACCTGTGGGACAACCAACCCATGGATCGTGTCGCTAGAGTTTAAGGTTCCTTTGAGACCTGCTTTACCACGTTGCTGATGGGTACATCCCTTGAGTTTGAGGCTAGTAGTTCCTGTTGTCTCACATTACTTGAGTTTGATATCCCATCCAGGCCTGCTTCTCTAAGCTCCTGAGCTGCTGTGACCCACCCTGCTGTTTGGTGCCTGTGGGAAGATTGCCTGCATTGCCCTGTGGAAGACTCAGCTGTCTGCTTCCTTGACCTTGGACCCAGCAACCCTCATAAGTTGAAGGACTTCCAGTATATTAATTTCCATGGAAGTGAGTTGAAGTGAACTCTCTGTACTGCTGTGTGGACTAATTAGCGGTTAGATTCTTTTATGCTGATAAATCTATCTATCTATCAATAATCATAAATGTCCTGGTTTTGTTTCTCTAGAGAACCCTGCCTAACACATCAGGGATCATCAGCTTTTCCACCACACTTTGCTTGATACCACCCACATCTTCAGTGATCTTTTCATGAATGCATGCACCAAGTAAGATCGTGTAATAAGAACTAATTGTTCTTATTATGGGACTAGAATAAAGTGTGAGCTCAAAATCCATTCATATATCCACGGTTTATATATGCCTCTGGTTCACCTTAGAGACATCATTGTCATCTGAAGTTAGAGAACATTATCCATCATCCCCCTGGGGCATACAATAATTATATTGATAGTGTTATTAATTTAGCCAATGGTGAAGAATTTAAAACATGATTGAGAAATGGAAATGATACAAGTATAGGTTAGCTATGAACTGCAATACATGAATTGTTTACTTGTACATTAAACTAAGTCACGATACTATTTACACAAACAGTGGGAGTTGGTTATAAGGAAACTTTAAATAATATTCATTGACAGTGACAGTACCACACTTACTAGATTAATATATGTCATAATAGAGCAAGGAGTGCATTACAATAGTAAATGGTAGTCACTGACCACCATTTATTGGACACCTTCAAGGCAAGATATATAAAGCAAAGTCCAGAGAACACCAGTTGTGCTTTTGGGATAGTATTCATCTACTTTTTCCTCACACTAGAGAGTTTTAGACTCAAGTCCAATGGCTAGAAGTGAGGTTTAGGTAAAGCTCAGGTCACTTAGCAGGGTTTCCACATCAGGTCCTTCTCGTGTGACCTATGAAGGATGTTGTGAACCTCAAAAGAACACAGTCTAATGCCCCCAGTATCTATAGCACACAGTCTGGATCATCAACATCTAGATAGAAACTAGGTCAGAAGTGTCCATTTAGGAACATAGTACCAGGCATACTCTCCCTTTGGGTCTATACAAGTATTGTTATACAATTCTTCCTGATGGGAAGTTGCCCCTCCCTATCTCCCTGCAACAGAAAGGTACTTGCCTTCGCTAAGACACATGTGCTCCCCTCATCTCATCTGTCTTTATGTCTTGGAGTAGGCAAGTTCATTTCTAATGGGAGGAGGGAAAGACACATTTTTAAGGTTACCTATATGGGTTACCTTAAAAATTAAGCATTGCGCTGGGCAGAGCGGAGCTTTCATAGTATGCTGCGCAAGCATAGAGCTACTTTCTCTGAGTTACTGCACCCAGTGGCATCACCTGGGAAGGTTCTCTCTGGTCACAGTGAATTTTTTTGGGTAAAACCAGTTTTGCTCATACCTGGTTTTCAATGATGGCAGATTTAAGAGAGCCGCTTGCAGCTGTAAAATTTTGTTTCCTGCTCAGGAAAAATGCTGCAGGAACTATTGTGATGTGGAACACAGCTTACAAGGATAGCCATATAGGAAAAACTCAAGTGTACTAGTGTTTGTTTTTTTCTCATTTCAAAAAAGGTAAAATGTCAATTGGTGACAAACCTCATTTTGCACATCTGCCAATGTCCTGAATGGATGAAAATGTCGACCCATAATGCATTTGGAGTTCGTTCCACCAATCAGACCACCAAACAAGCTGTCTGTTTAGAGTTTCTGAAAAGATAGCATAACAGTGTGTGACCATAAAGGTCTGATTTGTGGCAGATGAGGCACTGGTTTTGCCATGACAACAATGCACCTGCTCACACAGCCAGCTTAGTGAGCCAGTTTGGGGCAAAAAACCAACATGGCTCTCTTGCCCCACACAATTGACTCACCTGACCTTGCTCTGTTAGACATCTTTTTGTTTCCACAAATGAAGGACATGAAAAGACAGCGATTTGAACATAGAAAAGAGGAAGAAAAAAGTGAGGGAGAGGCTGTCAGTCATCCAACATATTGACAAATGTTTCTAAGAATGGAATTACAGATTTGACAGATGTTTCAGTGTAACAGTGAGTACTTTGAAGGGGATAAGGTTATTTTGTAAAAAAAAAAATTAGATATGTACATAGTTTTGAAAAAATTCCGGTTCTTTTTGGGAGTACCATTTTGTATACTTTCCCTTTTCCTCGTATGGTATATTCTACCAATATGCTTTATGCTGTAAAGAGTGATTTTTCATCATAGGAAGATTTTAAAATTTACATGATTCCTGTTGTTGAGGGACTAGTCCATTATCTCAGGAGCAAGAAAGCTGTTTCCACAGGGAACACATAGTCCCCCAAAAGATAAATATGATGGAAATCAAAGATAAGAGCACTCGGTCTCAATGAACAGAGGCTGAACTTTGCAGGAAATAGAGCATATTAAGAAGCCAGTATTTTTCACCCAATATTGCTAATGTTTTAGACATTTATATACTTTAAAACATAACCACCATCTAATAAAGTCATAATCATAGTAACCTTACATAAAGTTTCCAGGACTTTATAAATCCTTATAAGAGTAGACAGCCTCATCTTTCTCCTGTAGAGTGACTGGAGAGTTTGAACTGCCAACCTTGCAATTAACTTACCCCACAATACCAACAGGGCTCCTTTGGAATTTATATATTACCAGTAAGGGGTGTCTAAGCAGAAGATATAAATTATCTAATCACGTTTTACAACAAGGCCCTGAATTAAGTGCTACAGGTTCTGTTGTGCAGATGAGGAAACAGAAGCTTAGAGAAATTAAGTAAATTTCTCTTGTGTTCCCAGGTGTTGACTAGTTATGTCAAGATTAAACCAGGCTGATTTCAAAACCTTTCCCCTTGTCCACATTGTTTCACACAAAAAAATATCTATAGAAGAATAAGATTTTAATTAAGAGTAATAGGCAACCATTTGGGAACCTTCAATAGTAGACCCAAATGAGATAGGTTACTCAGTATAGAATTCTTAGAAAATGTTTCTGTTTATATGACCTAACAAGATGGTTAAATTATTACAGTGGTTTGGTATTTTGCTCATGTTCCTAGGAGAGACCAGTCCCTGGAGAGAGACATAAAGAAAGGTTCAAGAAAAAAATTGATGCTTTCAACATTAATGAAAGAAGACCTTATGCCCTGTGGAGGACATCCAGGACACAAGAAAGTAAAGGTCATTAAAAAGACAATAAAAAAGAAAAGATCAAAGTGGATGTCAGAAGAGACTGAAATTATATAGTAGCGAAAGCAAGTGAATTAAATGACAGAGCTGATCCCAAGGGCTCAAAGGAAAGTAAATGTCTAGAAAAGAACAATGGAATATATGCATGAATATGTCAGGTACAATTGATGTATAGATTGTAGCAAGAGTTGTAAGAGCCCCCAATAACATGATCTAGAAAGAAAGAAAGAAATGTCAAAGTCAAAGACCTCAACAGAAAATGTCAAAGGACAGCTCACAAGCCAAACTAAAATTTTATAATGAAATGTGCAAAGACCTAGAACTCAAGAAAAGTTCAAGCCACGAGTTGAAATATTGAAGGAGTCTACGGGCAAAATATTGAAAGATGCACTAAGCATCAAGAGAAGATGGAAAGAATACAGAGTCGCTGTTTCAAAAAGAACTAGTCCACATACCACCATTTCAAGAGGCAGCATATGGGATAGAAACAATGGTGCTGAAGGAAGAAGTCCAACCCATAGTGAAAGCATTAGGCAAAAACACGACTCCAGGAATTGATGGACTAGCCATTGGAAATGCTTCCACAGGTTTATAAAGCACTGGAAGCACTTATTCCTCTATGCCAAGAAATTTGAGAGACAGTTCCTTGGCCAACTGACTTGAAGAGATTCATATTTGTACCCATTCCAAAGACTGGTGATCCAGCAGAATGCTCAAATTACAGAAGAGTATCGTTGGTATCACATTCAAGTCAAAATATTCTGAAGATCATCCAACACCAGTTGCAACAGTACGTTGGTGTGCAGCTACCGGAAGTTCAGGTTGGATTCAGAAGAGGATATGGAATATGGAGTGAAGGATACCATTGCTGATATCAGATGGATCTTGACTCAAAGCAGAGACTACCAGAAAGGTGTTTAATTGGGTTTTATTGACTTGTCAAGGTATTTGACTATGTGGATCATAACAAACTATGTCTAACTTTGAGAAGACTGAGCATTCCAGAGGCTTCATTGTGCTCATGTGGAACACGTGCATGGATTCAGAGACAGGTGTGGGACCAGGACAAGGGACTACTGCATGGTTTAAGATCGAGATGTGTGTCAGGGTTGTATACTCTCACCATATCTGTATGCTGAACAAATCATCAGAGAAGGTGGTTTATATGAAGAAGAATGTGGCACCAGTACTGGAGGAAGGCCTATTAACATCTGAAATGACACTATTTTGCTTGCTGAAAGTGATGTGGACATGAAGCACTTGCTAATGAAGATCCAGGATTGTGGTCTTTATTATGGATTACAAGTCAATGTAAAGAAAAGCAGAATCCTCACAGCTAGACCACCAGTAACATGTTCACTGGAGAAAAGTTTCAAGTTGTCAAAGATCCTGCCTTGTTTTGATCTCCAATCAATATTCCCAGAAGCAGAAGTTAAGAGATCAAAAGACACATTGCATTAGGTAAATCTGCTGCAGAAGACCTCTTTAGAGTATTGAAATGCAAGGATGTTACTTTGATGACTAAGCTGTGGCTGGCCCACTCTTTCATTCACTTCCATTGAGTCAATGCAGACTGATAGCAACCTTATAGGACAGGGTGGAACTGCCACTGTGAGTTTCTGAGACTAACTCTACAGGAGAAGAGAGCCTTGACTTTCTCCCACTGAGTGGTTTCAAACTGCTGACCTTTCAGATTGTAGCCCAATACAAGCATACCCACTGCGACCTAAGCCATAGGATTTTCAACTACTTCATATGCATGTGAAGGTTGGACATTGAATAAAGAAGAACAAAGAAGAATGGATACATTCTAATGGTGCTAAAAAGACAAACAAATCTGTCTTGGAAGAAGTAGGGTCCGAGTGTTCCTTCGAGGTAATGATGGCAAGGCTTTTTCTTACATACCTTGGACATGTTGTCAGGAGAGACCAGACACTGGAAAAAGACCTTATGCTGATAAAATGGTGGAGCAGTGAAAACAGAAAGGCCCTGAAGGAGGTGTATTGGCACAGTGGCTCCACCATGGACTCAGGCATCGGAACCATTGTGAAAATGACCCAGTGTTGAACACAGGATCACTATGAATAGGAACCAACTTAACAGTAACTAAAAACAGCAAGAAACATTTTTATTTATTGGGTTTCACAAAGACAGGCTTTTAATTGATTTTGTCCACTCCTAAATCTCTGAGTCTGAGATGTTTCCTGAAATATAATAGATACCTCATAAACATTAAAAGTTATTTTTTAAAAGGACATCCTGATGTGTGTGAAAATATATACATGTATGCACCAAAAATATATGCACAACAAAGTAACATTACACATAGTGTGCAATGAATATAAATTATTTATATTCCGTTTTCTGAATTTTCCATGTTGTCTAAAAGTCATTAAATTTTATAATAAAATACACATTTTGAAAGCAAAAATGTAACATAAGATGAACCTCAAAGGTAAATATTCAACTTAAGATTTTTTGTTTTGTGCATCAATTATTACTGTATTAGTTTTTAAAACGTGATTCCATTATCTTGACAAGGGTCTACTCCTGAAACTGTCAGGTTCACTTCCTCCGAAGTGGCAGTCAATCCCTTCTTTGCTGTCGACTCTGAGTCTGGAAGGTCTGCTGAAAACTCTTCACCTGGGTTCACTGCTGTCATTTTAAATACCAGGGACATAGCTTCCAGCATCCCAGCACCACACAAGCCCCGCAGTCTGACAGACAGACAAGCGGTGTAATTGTGGGATTAAAATAATTTTAACAGCCCGTTCATTGTCCTAATAACCACTTTAAATACTTTAGAAAGATATACCAAAATGTAGTTGATTACTTCATACCAATAATACTAAAATAAGGATAATAAAAGGGGCACACAAAACTAGATTATGTTATGAGAAAGAGTTTTAAAATATTAATGAAATAATGTTATATAAGATCTAACAAAAACCAATAAAGCTGTTACTTGAGGAAGTTCCATCTTGCTTCTTGATTAGCATCCTCATTTGCAATATTCTTTGCTTTTATCCAAGCCTCATTAGCTGTGTGATTTATCCTTACCCATCTTTTTCCCTGTAGAAGTTGGATTCTATTCGTTAGAGGTAGGCTAATTAGACAATAGTCATCATTAAAAAAATATATTAGAAAGAGGCAACTTCCCTGAACCTATTATGCTTTGAAGAAAAAAAGCAAACTTTCCATTTCTGCTGACCCTACAGCAATTGTTCTGACAATATTTGTTAGCTCTTTGAATACTTCCAGAAATTGCGTTGTTCACTTACCACCTCATTGGAATTTGAGACGTAACACCAAGCTGAAACAAATGACACCGTGTCACTCTGTGATTGCATGGCGTTTTTTCTCTTCACGTTATATATTTGTTTACCGAAGTGAGAAACTCAAGGGAATAGAAGTGTAGTATTTCATCCAAAGTATATGAGTTTTATGAAATGCATAAATAAAGGTTACAAGCATAATTCCATCTTATTTTTTATACCTTTGGGTGGAATGAACATTATTAAGGTTGCTTACATTACTTGTTGCACAGATAAGTGTTAAAAAAGAGTAAGGCAGGTAAAACTGTGATTTCTACATTCCAGTCGCCCACCTTATAAAGACCCCTGATTACAAGTGCCATTTTAACAACCAGTTTGTTGAACTCAACAAAAAGATTAGGTAATGTTTCTGCTGAATCTGTGTGCACCGACTGAACCCCACGACTGAAGTAGTTGACTAAAATATTTAGTGCTAATCAAATCATCTCAAACATACCTATGCAATTACAGATAATTTAATGTATTACCAAGGAAAAAATACGTAACATCATGAGGACATTTGATTATGATTCATAGACGGTTGAAAACAATTTTAGGTAAGTTGGGACCTGTGTATTAAAATGTGTTATTTTAGTAATTTATGAAAATGCTGAGTATATGCTTTCGTCGTTATCACATACCCTTTGAATTGCTTCCAACTCATCACAACCCTATGTACAACAGAACGAAACAGGTCTGCTCTGGGTCCTCCATTAAATCATTTATTTTTGAACCCATTGTTGTAGCCACTGCGTTGGTTCCCCTCCTTGAGGTTCTTCGTCGATTTTATTTTACTTACCCTCCACTTGATCAATCCTAATGTCATTCTCCAGGAAATGGTCTCTCTTGATAACATGTCCAAGTTACGTGAAACAAAGTTATCGCCATCCCTTCTTTAAACTGAAAATACGTTTAAATAAAAGCATAAGTGATCATATCACCTTTCCTGGAGAAAGAGAATTGTCCAATGAAATTTATTTTATAAGAATGGGCACGGAAAACATTAACGGGTTTTTAAATAGAAGGAATGCAACAGGTATGGTCTAGGTGTTTGGTTTCTGTTAAGAAATAGACAACTGACCATATTTGCAAAACAAATTACACTGCAGTTACATAAACAGGGGTAAAAAGACATGCCTCAGAAGTTCAATAGATATAATGATGGAAAAGGAGAAGGAAGACTCATGTTCTCATTAAGCTTTGTAGATCCAATGATCTGTAATGCTTTCCAAGTGATGTTTATTCTACCATCAATCAAACACATGTACACTATTTCAATAAAGTCTTTTCAAACATAAACCCAAGCACAAAATTACATGATAATTTATGCTTTCTTTATATGAAGAAGTCATATAATGCATCCCAACATAGTTTATTATTTTTCAATTGACAAACTATTTTTCAGAAACACGTAAGAGCATACTATTTTTACTCTACATATTATAAGTTTCAATTCAACTTATTCTTCTCTGATTCTGATGGTATAACTAGAAAGATAAGTTGTTCTTTAAAAATCTCCATTATTTATAGGAGGAAAATAAAAATGCCTGCTGAGAATCAATGAATTTCCAACCCGGACCTTTAATAGCTTTAAGCTAGTTCAGTTACAGCTTCTGAAGAAAACTGGGACAGCGCAGAATTTTCAAGATGTGAATGCCTGGAACAATAAGTAGAATGGGAAAAAGGATTGCTTAAATCTCTAGAATGGTCAACTGGGAAGAGGCCTAATGAAGCCTTTCAAGAGTTTAATGCGGAAGTCCCCAGGCCTGTGTGGAGTGACACCTATTCAAAGCAGTGCTGTTGCCCCCTGTCTTTGAGCAGGCCACCATTCTTACTGACTCAGTCAGGCCAAACAAATCTGCTATGCAACATGCACACTGCTCTTGCTTTCTAAGAGGGAGACAGAGTTTCTAGTAGGGTGTGGACCTGTCATTGTGCCCATACGGGTTATTGTTCCAGACATATTTTGCAAATTCTGATCTATCCTGTTTCTGCTTCATTGGGCATGACTGACTTGGGAAGAACTAGTTCAAAGGCCTGCTTCAAATTATAACCTCCAATGAGTTCCAGGGCATCTGGGATTCTCATTTGGTACATTTCTGTGGTCCATTTAAGACAGGCTTGGTTTTTCATAGTCTTTTCATTCTCTTTTTGTTACCTGTTCATTCTATGAATCCAGACAATCAGTTAACCTCCCTGAACGATAAAATGGGTGGAAAAGTTCCCTACAATTTCCAAGGCTGTAAATCTTTCAGGGAACAGAAAGCCTAATTTTTCTTCCTTGGAACTGGTGGGTTGAAAGTGGTGACCTTGCTGTTAGCAAGCTCACATTTAACTCATGATGCCGTCAGGGTTCCCTGTGCAGGCAAAATGGTTGGGAGAGAACATTTTCAACTTAAGGAAATATATTGTTGGTAAAAATATAGGAACGTTTTCACCTGAATAATATATGTTATGGATAAAAATACAGGGGAAATTTTATCAAAACTAATATTAATGTGACTATTCATTATTTTTGTATATTGAATGCATCTATGCATGTGTGCATAATAGAGGAAATATATTTTTATGTGGCTATATACTCTTCTATCTATCTATCTATTTATCTATCTATCTATCATCTATCTATCTATCTATCTATCTATCTATCTATCTATCTATCTATCTATCTATCCATCTACACTGTTTCCCCGAAAGAAAGTATCCCCTGAAAATAAGACCTACTTACAATTTGCCTCTCACTGAAATATAAGGCATCCCCCCTGAAAATAAGCCCTCCACGAAAATAAGCCCCCCTGAAGCTACCGTAACTCTGGTCTCTGGACTGGAGTGGTGGGCACCGCCACGCAGCTCACTGTTGGCCACAGTGCAGCCAGCGCAGACAGGAAGTGTGAGGTCTCTTTTAATCAAACAATAAACAATAAATGTGTACCGTACTCTTCTTCATGGAAAATAAGACACCCCGTGAAAATAAGACCGAGCGCATCTTTGAGAGCAAAAATTAATATAAGACACTGTCTTATTTTGGGGGAAACAGGGTATCTAGGAATTGTGCTAGGTGGAGTGCAGTTTTCATACTATACATCAACTCCCTCTGTTAGTGCACTTACGGGGAAGGTTCTCTCTAGTTGCAGTGAATATTTTCCTAAAAGAACTTTTCCTCCAACCTCGTTTTTGTAATGGCCAATTTAAGAGGCTAGCTTGAAGCTAGTCTCGTGAAATTTTGTTTCTTGCTCTGGAAAAATGTTGCAGAAACTGTTGTGATGCTGAACACAGCTTACAAGGACAGTGCTATGGCAAAAAAGTCAAGGGTGGGAGTGTTTTTCTGGTTTCAAAAAAAGGTGAAATATCAACTATTGGCAAATCTCATTCTGGACATCCATCAACTTCCCAAATAGATGAAAATGTTGACTCATAATGCATTTGGAGTTCCTTCCACCAGGTCAGATTGCCAACCAAGCTTTCTATTTAAGCTTCTGAAAACATTGTGTTATAGTGTGCGACAAAAAAGGCCTGCTTTGTGGAAGACAGGGGACTGGTTTCGTGACCACGACAATCATCAAATTCACGAGAGATTTGTCAATGCAATTTATCCTTTCAAGGAACCAAACTTTAGCAGCATTGATTTTTACCCGCTGTTTTCTTATTTTCCCTCCCCTGAATCTCAAACCTAATTTTTATTATTTCTTTTCTTTTGCTATTAGTTGGATCGTCTTGGTGACTCTGCTCTGGTTGCTGTAAATTTTGTGCCAGTGTATCAGTCAGAAGCCTCTCCTCCTTTTTTATGTGTGCACGTAGTGCTCTGACCTTTAACTGGACTGGGATGGGATGTTTTATTGATGCATAATTACTTCTTGATATAAATTTCTCTCTGACACATATAAGTGCCATCGAATTTGTTTCTCTACTCAACCCAGTTTAATACAGTATACTTATGTGAGCTTCACTGGCTTTGCGTCTCTAGAAAACCGAGCCTACAACAATTTCGGTCCTACAACCACAACTCATGGAATGCGGCCAGCATCCATAAGGAGCAGAGAGCAGATCCTTCCTTGGTTGAGTCTCCATCTCACATCTCAGTTCAACAATTTAATTGTGACCTTGCGAGATCCTAAGCAAAGGGTCTGGCTAAGCCAATGCAAGACTGTGGAATAACAGAAAATAGAAGAAATAAGTGTAGAGTGCTCAGCAACCAAGTTGGTAGTCATTGGTTAAACAGAAATGATAAGCCAACAAGTTTTGATATTTCCAAGTAGGATGCTACTGTATTCATTTTTTGGAAAATATGATAGTAGTTTCATACCTGGGAAATGGGAAGCGGCTAGAGGAATTTTGGGGGTGATAACAGAGAAAGCCTAAATCATCTCAAGTAGATAGCTAGTAGAAGTGTACTGTTATTAAGAGAGTAAAATAAAGTTATATGTGCTACTGTAAAGTGGGGGAAGAGGATGCTTTTATGTAGTGGTAGAAATTTTAGACAAATTATTTCTCATGGTTATATAGAAATCAAATCATAAATTCTTGATTTCTTCTTGTGATTTGTGGTAAAATTAGGAAGGAAAAAGATAATTAATGAAAAAAATAAAACAAAAAAGTAATCAGAACTTGACAATTTATTGAATGCTTATCCTCTTGAAATGGAAAATGATGATAAAATTGAGAGGTATCTTGGAAGAACTTTCAAGAAAGAATGCTCTAGAGAAAAAATCAAGCCATGAATATAAAATTTTTGCAAAAACTTCAGAAAGAGCAAAGGATCACAGCAGTACTTAGTCAAAAATGACCATTTTAAAGTAATTGAGGGTATGCTCAGACATCCCGTGAGACCTCTGATGTGTGTCCCCTCAGAAATTTTGCTGGAATAAAAACTAGTCAAAAGCTTATTTAAAAAAAAATCTGTGGATGTGGATGTGTGTTTTGTATAATGGTCTGATTTCTAGTGGAATCTGATGAAAGCCCACACAATTTGGGGGAAATTATTTTATTAGAAACATGGCTAGCTGGATCAGAAAGGGACAGAGAAAACTCAAAATGAAAGATGCCTACCAGATATCCACAATGCTACTTGCAGTCAAAAAGGCTGGTCAACAAAACATTTCTAAACACACGCTAATGTTCATGAATAAAGAAAGATGACGCAGAGGGCTCAATCAAAAATGGAGGTGGAAAAGCTAAGAGTCATGGAAAATTATTCCTGCAAAGTGTAACCTAATCAAAGAATTCCTTACATTTCTAAGAATAGATTTCAAAATTGTTGTGGTCCAATATTTGTTTTATCTTCTACCCTCCTTTTCGGTTTCAACAAGAATATCTATTATTATACTTTGCCTGTCTCACGATTGTATTTTGAGTATGTGCAGCACAAATAACATTTTTGTAGGTTTACAACTCCTATGATTGAGAGACACAACATTTAAAGAGTACCATCCACCTAATTAGATGATTAAATTCTCAATTTGGAGCAGATGGAATGAGATTCTTGAGAACTCTGAAATGGGGTGAGTATATTTTAACATTAGACAGTAACTTAAGAGAGAAGAATGCTGGAAGAATACAATACCTCTATAGAGGTAGCTGGTGATTTCTGCCTTCTGGTGTTCATATTTTTTCTCTAATCTCCTTTTTCTGAATGTAGCAATGACCTCTGGCATTTCTTCTAACCAATAGAATATGGTTAAGATAATTAGATGGCATATATTTGATTGAATTACACTACATGAATATATTTTTCAATTCTGCTAGTAAATTCACTATAGAGACTCTCCTTACCGGCCTATCAAAATAAGTTGTCATATTAGAGAAACCCATATGGTAAGGGACTATAGAAAGCCTCTAGGTAATTCAGATAATTCCTATTCACCAAGCACACTCTAACAACCAAGGGAAAAAATGAAAAATTAAGAAGAAACATTAACAACAAAACTGAAGTTCTCTCTCCAAAAAAAAAAAAAAAAATCTGAAAGTTGCCAACAGCCAAAGAAAGCACCCAACTATAATAGATGAAAGAATAGCTCTTCTCCGTGGATAACGCTTATAAGGCAGGAAGGATTTGTTTTTTAAAAGAAAACAGCAAGCATATGAAAAAAAGTGGGGTTACATATGAAAAATATTGGGTTACATTATGGTTATTGTAAGCGATGCTAGAAATATAAATATGTATTCATTGTCAAGTGAGAAACCAGTATACTACAAAATTTCATCCAAATCACATTAATTTTTTGGAAAAATTTTCAAAATGAAAAATTTGAAAAATACAGGAGTTAAGGAGATTTTTACCTGAATAGATTCTTAGAGAATTAACAAAAACCAAATCCACTGCCATCAAGTAAATTCTTGCTCACAGTGGTCCTTTAGGACAGGGCAGCATTGCTTTTTAGAGTTTTGGAGGCTCTTAAGTCTTAGAGGAGCAGATGAGTAGCTTAAACCTGTGGCTAGCATGCCAACACCCAGCCCAAAACACCACCAGAGTTTGTTAAAGACCTACTAGAGCTAATCTATCTGATTCTAATATCCTGATGACTGGTAATTTCTTCTTCCATCTCTGCACTTTCCTTTGAACCCAATTGAGCTTTTGTTCTGAATTAAATGCTCAAGAAATGTTTGCTAAACTTGTGTGTGTGCGGGAGGGGGGTGGAAGATATGCATAATAAATAAAATTAGTTTGAGCATAAGAAAGATATTATATATGGAATGTAGGCTTATTATCACATATGTATGGACAATGAGAACTTGCATGTCCTTCCTTGTTCTCTATTATTATTTTGAAACTTGTATATTTTTAAGTTTAAAATTACAAGTCAGAGAATGGTGAAGGCAAAGATTTTTAAAAGGTCACTCAAATGGCTTAGTTTTGTTCTCTTAAATTCCAATAAATAATGAATTTCTTACTATTTCACCCATTGCTCCTCAGAATAATCTCTATACAGAAAATAAAAATGTTTCTACTGAATTCAAAAGATTTTATGGTGTTTGGTTGTCCTGAATAATCTCTATTCTCTATCAGCTATTGATTGCCTTGTAATAATATGCCGTCTGTATTAGGATTCCTTCTTTTCATTATTAATATTTTGGTAATATCAATTTTCACTGAGCTATATTATTTTTATCTAAATTATTTTATTCTTGTATTAGCTATATTTAGAAAGTTATTAGGATAGCATAATAAACAAAAACATATTATGAATACCTTAATATAAATTTTTCATTTTGTGAACGAAAACGAAATCTTTTCTTCAATTTTGAACAGTTTTATTGGCATATAATTCACATACCATACAATTCAATAGCTTAAATACATTAAAAAGACATGTGCAATTTTAGAACATTGTTTTCATACTCGAACCCATTAATATTAGCTTCCTGCCATAGCCCTAAGGAACAATTAAAATAATTATTGCCTCTATAGATGTATGTATCATGGAATTCATATAAAGAAAATAATTTTTAAAAACTCTACCAATAACAACAAAATAAAACACAGAAAGCAGAAAATAATAGACAGCCAGCCACCATGTGAATTCTTCATACTTCACTACTGCCAATATCTTCATTAGTCATTAGGGAAGAAATCTTCTCTTCGCATCCTTTGCGAACAGTTCAGAATAATTCTGGAAACTTTTTTTTTTGGACAGGGATAAATTTTAGGATTATGTAAACATAATTCCTTGGTATATTTTTGTCTTCGAATTCCAAATATAAAAGTCATAAATGTTAAACTTGGATTAGCTGACATTTGATAAATATTGTCATAAAGAAACCACAACATTTTTTAATGATCCATTATGTGAATTTTTCAAGTACAAAGACTTTCAGAAATATTTCTTAAATTAATCTTGTTATGAAAAGTAAAATTAAAAGATGTTCTATTTTTACTATACTAGCCTCATTTAAAAATAATTTTTAAATACTTGGTATATTATTCTATCATTCATTTTTTATTATTTGCCTTCCTACAGCAATAGGTAATTATTTAGGGGAGAAAAATCAATTTGAATCTTCACACAGACTATAAAAAGGCATAATATTTATCTTCACAGTTTATTTATCAAGAGTTAAAACTTTCTTTATCAGTAACAAAAGGTATTGTAATGAATAGACTTCATTTAAGATATAATGGTGCTTGATTTTTTTTTTCCTTTTTAAGTGTATTAGTCTAGGTACATTAGAGAAACAAATCCACAGAAACTCATGTATAAGACAGAGTTTTATATAAAGCTTAAGTGCACATCAAGAAAACTTCACTACCCAGTGCTGCCCAAGCCCACAAGTCCAACATAACGCATTAACCCATGTGTCCAACACCAATCCACAAAGTCCTCCTGCATCTCACAAAACACACACTATTATGCCGACTGCAGTAGGAAAGCCGAGTCAGTGAATGTGTAAGCATCTCAGCGCTGGCAGGGGTCTCCACACTGGTGCTCCAGCACCCAGGGCTGCATCGAGGTAGGTCCATGTGGCTTATCCTCAGTGATGTCTTGCAGGAAGTGAGCCTTGCAAGCTGAAGCAGGGAACTGCTAAGGCAGCTGCGCCCTGGTCTGACCATCAGAGAGCAAGAGATCCGAGAACTAGGAAGGTGAGGCTCACTGAGCCATTTATCTCTCCTTCAATTAACCCCACATGTGTTTATTGGCCAGGTTGGCACAATAAACTAACTAACTCAGTAAGTATTGTATTGCTTTTTATAACATAATAACTATATGGGGGAGTGCTTGTATTTTATGGACAGTAAACAATGCTATGGCTTAAGTAATTATTTCCATATGAGGAAATAGTGAGTCTCTAGATAACTTTCTGTGACCAGATTAGTACTTTTGTTTACATATTTGTATCAGCTGTGCCTTTCTTAGAAATTACATTACCTATGAATATTGTATAACGGCTCTTGAAAATGAAATATAGAATATTATTAAATATTAACATCAATAGAAATTGTGAAAATTATTCCTATATAATATAGAAAACAAGGTTTATGTCCTGAATAATTTACTGAGACTTGAGGAAAATTTAAGTCGAACAAAGGGACATCTTGCTGTGTGGAGATAATGACAGGCCTTGGTTGAAAATTTTAAGGAAAAGTACTTTGTCATCAAGAGGAAAAAATAAAATGACTCTCAGAGGCTTCATAAAATATTTTTCAATGGAATTGTTTCAGAGTCATTGACTTCTCTGAACACAGTCAAAACAGAAATGATCGTTCATTCAGGTCTCACAGCATACTCATACACACAAAAACAGAAACCCAACATATGTGACAATCACTGAGTATGAAAGGTGAAGTCTCAGTGACTTCTCTGCCACCTCACGTTCACATCCTCAACAGGCTCAGAATGTTGCAAATAAGTAAACCTCGTTCTCTGTGGAAATCAAAGAATTTCCCAACCTTTCTACAAAAGTAGGTCACTTAATCTATAGTTAACTAATCTCTGACAAGAGCATTGTCTTTTTAATATGGAAGGATGTTTTTGAATAAATAATGTTGGGAAATTGGGTTTCTACATGCAGAATTAAGTCCCATGCCTCAAAAAAGCCAAAACAAAATGGATCAAGGACCTCAATGTGAAAAATAAAGCCACAAAATTCCTAGAAACAGACAGAGCCATGTTAATATCCAATCATACTTACTGTCATGGAATCAATGGTAATTACTATTTAGAACAGATTAAAACTGCCTCTGGGTTCCTAAGGCTATAAAATCTTTATGGGTCCAGAAAGTCTCATCTTTTTCTCATGGAGCAACTGGTGGACTTGAACTGCTGACCTTAAGTTAGAAGCCCAGTTAATAACCTACTATACCACCAGGTATCAAAGTGAAAGAGCCTGATCAGCCAAAGACAAAAGTGATACATAAGACTTCATAAACTAAAACAATTTTATTCATCAAAGGACTTTATCAAAAAAGTGATGAGATAGTCTACAAATTGGAAAGATTCTTGGGAATTACATATCCAACAATGATCTAATATCAAAATAATTTAATAACAAAAAATCATAATAATGAATAAACATCTCATCTATGAAGATATTTAAATGGGAAAGAAGCATATGAGAAAATGTTCAATGACATTAGCCATTAGAGAGATGCAGCATGGTCTGACTGCTTTCAGGAAATATCCATTTCTAAATCTTTCAGCGTTATGTGGTTATTGTAAATGGTATTATTTTCTTGATGTCTGCTTTAGAGTTATCCTTGATGATATACAGGAATTCAATTACTTTCTGCTTGTTAATCTTGAATCCTTCTATTTGAATAAATCCCTCAATTGTTTCTAGCCATCTTTCTGTGGTGTTTCTACATATAAAATCATGTCACATGGAAACAGTGAGAGTATCATTTCTTCTTTGTCAAATTTTATCCCCTTGATTTTATTTTTTGTCTGTGTTGTTTTTTGTTACCTAATTTCTCTGGCTAAGACTTCTAGCCTGCTGTTGAATAAGAGTGCCGATAAGGGGCATCCTTGTCTGGGTCCTGTTCTCAGGGTAAATGTTTTCAGATATTTTTCAGATTGTGCATCAAGTGAGCCCTTGGTTCTCTATATGTGTCCTCGATTATGTTGAGGATTTTTCCTTCTATTTTGATTCTGTCGCGTATTTTTACCAGAAATGGCTATTGGATCATAATACTTGGGTGTTATAAATCATAGTAGGTGTTATAGATCATCATACCAGGAGACTTCAATACATCATTTTCAACTAAAAATTAATCAACTAGAAAGAAAATCAACCAAGATACAAAAATATTAAATAACAATTAATCAACTAGAACTCATAGATTAATATAGAACACTTCACCCAGCAAAACTTAATTTCTCTAGTGCCCAAGGAAGCTATTCTAGAATAGACTATATTTTAGGCCATAAAGCAAGCATCAAAACATTTAAAAATATTGATATAATACAAATCATCTTTTTATATTGCAACAGTATAAAATTGGAATTAAACCATAGAATGCTCAACTCCAAAAAAATAAATATGTGGGAATTGGATTTTATTTAAGAACCACTGGGTAATAGAAGAAATAAGGAACACACACCAAAAGTTTCCTTAAAACAAAGGAGAATGAAAATACAACATGTGGCAGTTACATAATGCCCTGTCAACTTGGGATGGAGTGGAGTCTAGCCTGTCAATCAGGGCATAGCCAATGAGGCATCTGTGTGGGTTTGGCCTTCTCCTGAGGATTCTGGGAACGCCTGTAATTTCTCCCTGAAAGTGGGAGACTCTCTCTGTGTTGTCTTCCTGCTGACAAGCCACATGGAGCTACACTGATGCAGCTAGAGCCCTGGAACTGGAGGATCCATGTGGAGACCCATGCCAGCTCTGAGATGCTTCCACCACCACTGGATCCAGAAGACTTTCCACCCAGTAACCTGTGATCTCCCTGCATTCAGCATCACTGATTGGCTGCGTGAGTCTAAAGAGGAATTTGTGGACTAGTATTGACATATGGGATAATATCAGACTTAAGGACTTAATCTGGACTGGGCTGGGATGTTTTCTTAAAGTACAATTGCTCTTTGATATAAAGTTCTCTCTTACACACACATGAGTGTCTCTGGATTTGTTTCTCTTGTCTACCCAGACCAACACACAACATATCAAAACGTTCGTGGTATGGCAAAAGCAGTACTCAAGGGCAGTTTATAGCATTATCTGTACACATCAATAAGACAGGAAGAATTAATACACACATGTAGTTAACACATCAACTACAACAATTTGGAAAAAATGAACCTAAACAAACCATCAGATATAAGGTGAAAAGAAACAATAAAGAGTAGGACAGAAATAAATGAATCAGAATACAGTGAACCCTCGTTTATCGCGGTTAATCGGTTCTAGACCCTACAGTGATAAATGAAATTCCGCGAAGTAGGATTCCTTATTTGTAAATCAGATATTTTCGTAGTTAGAGCATACAGGACATGAAAAAACACCCTTTAGTCACCATTACACTCGTATTACCCAATTTATTAAACGAAAAAGGGAAAATATAGTAAAACATTTTGGACGTTACAATGATCATTTATTATTTATTATATTATTTATGGCATCAAGCGTGTACAGTATGAGCCAATCAGTGGCAGTAATGACAGAGCATGCGCTGTTACGCAAAAACCGCGATAGAGTGAAGCCGCGGAAGTCGAAGCGCGAAGTGGCGAGGGTTTACTGTATATATTTTAAAACTACAGGAAAAATCAAGGGAAGCGAGTTCTTTGAGAAGTTCACAAAATTGATAAACCACTACCAAACTTAAAGAATGAATGAGGAAAAAAACAAAGCCCACAAATAAGAACTGAAATGGATGGTATTACAACAGAACCAAATGGTATAAAGATATAATGACATAGTATTATGAAGTTACATTCTAAAATATTTGAAAATCTAGAAGAACTAGATAAATTTCTAGAAATGAATTATTTACCTAAATTACCACAGGATGATGTAGAAAATCTCAACAAACCTATAACACAAGAAGAAAAAGATGTCACCAAAAAAAAACCCCTCCCAACCTCCAAAAGTATGGGTCTAGATGGTTTCACTGGGGAATTCTATCAAACACTTAGGGAAAATGTAATACCAACTTGATATAAACAATTCCACAATGGACAATATACTACCAAATTAGTTTTATAAAGCAATTCTAATACCTAAACCAGGTAAACACATCACCAGAATCAAAACCTACAAACCTATATCTCTAATTATTGTAGACGCCAAGATCTTCAATAAAATACGAGCCAATAGAACTTCCGGGAAAATGGCAACAATGTAGGATCCACTCCCTAGAGCTCCACGCCTGAGTGACAGTAATCAATCAAGATTGATTGAGTTACAATCGATCAAATTGAGCCGGCCAGTTCTGGGAATCTAGACTCAGGATCTGGCCTATTGGCACCAGGAGATTCTTTTCAGGCATTCCATTCTGATTTCCACCCAGGGGTTTCTTCCCTAAAAATATGCAGCAGAATTCGCAGCGGTGCCTTGGCCTCCCCCTGCACATCACTCAGTGAGCTTGTGGATGTGACCGTCATGATTCTTGTCCTCAGAGCCAGCAGCAGACTTCATGGCAACCCTGCCTCACCCAGCCCTGCACTCAGTGACTTTGTAGATAACCCTTTCTGATTCCATTCCACAGAGCATGCTCAGAAGCCTCCCCCCTCCCTTGTGTATTCACTACAATAACCTAATAAATCTTGGGGTCCTCACGCAAGAAAGGATAGCTCTGAGTTGTGAGAAGTCCACAACAAAGGAGGATTCTCTGTGCCACTTGCCAGCAATCCCAGCTGCTTGCCAGAGATTCTTGGCTGCTCCACACTGGCATTTCATGCGGAGCCTGAGTGGCCCATGAATCAGGCCATCACAGGCCTGGTGGTCCAGGCCACTGTTGCCACCAGAGCACATGACAATGGCTGGCCCCACGCCTCTGCTAGCACTGCCTGGGCAGCCTGAGCAGCCTGAGGCTGGCGCCCTGCTAGCATGGCCTTAGCCAACCATACAGCTTGTACCAAAGACCCAGGGTCCTGACTCACCCCTTCCCCCCTGTGGTAGTTACATAATCTGGTATCAATTTGAGGATGAAGAGTTAAGGGGTGGGGGTTAGCCTGTCAATCAGATCACAGCTTGATGATGTCATTTGGAGGCACTAAGGCAGTGGTTCTCAACCTGTGGGCCGCAACCACTTTGGGGGTTGAATGACCCTTTCACAGGGGTCGTCTGATTCATAACAGTAGCAAAAGTACAGTTATGAGGTAGCAACGAAAACACTTTTATGGTTGGGGGGTTTACCACAACATGAGGAACTGTATTAAAGGGTCATGCCATTAGGAAAGTTGAGAACCACTGCGTTAAGGAGATAAATAGCTTGTTGGAGGTGGGACACATGCTCACTCCCCGAGACTCTCTACTGACAAAACACATGGGGCTATGTTGATGGCATCAAAAGCCCTGTATCTGGAGGAGCCATGTGGAGACCCCTGTCAGCACTGAGAAGCTTCCACTGTCACTGGGTCTTTCTGCGTTCAGCGTCATTGCACGTGTAAAGATGTCATTGTGAGTCTGAAGAGAACTTTATAGACTGGTATGGGACAAATGGGCTAATATCAGACCTTATGGACTTGATCTGGACTGGTCTGGGATGTTTTCTCAAAATGCAATTACTCTTGTATATAAAGCTCTTTCTTAAGCATATATGAGTCTCCCTGGATTTGTTTCTCTAGTCTACCCAGAGTAAGACAGAATCACAAGATTACAGAGTATAGTTAGGGAAACTGGAGACTTCTCTTGACTCGAAGAGCTGTACTTCCTAATAAATCCAAGACCAGCAGGTCAGATATCATGTTTCTGATGTCAGAGGGGATGAATCCAATATTGGCAGTTAAGATGGCAGGCTGTTGACCATTCATGGGATCTGTAAGCAATATGACAGGTGGCTCATTCAAATCCAAAGAACCAGAGGTTAGAAGACACGTTGTATGCAAGGCTCAGAACAAACAAACCCCCTGCCCCCTGCCCACCAATATCTGCTGCTTCAACCCTGGCCGCCAAATCCACACCACAGCACCTCATGACCCAGTGACTGGCCAACCTGTGCCTTAGGAGTTTCACATAAAGTACCTCATAAAGTGACACCAAAATGCCACAATACTACTAGACACATTAGCAGTCACTACAAAAAAAGCAGGAGAGACAAATTGCAAAGTCTGAAGAGGATCTGAACTTCGAGACATGTATAGAAGAAGCACACTTTGAACCACCTCCAGAAGGAATCTCCAGAATGCTGCTTAGAGTCATTCAGGGTATGAGAGAATGGATACAGACTAAGGATGAAAAAATAGAGAGGAGAGAGTCCACTTTTCATTAGAAAATATGAGTTAAAATTCCAGGGAGCAGAAGCAAAGCGAATGGTAAAAGACTTCAACAGCGTGCTGGAAGAAACAGAGAATTGTATCAGTGACTCTGAAGACAGTCAAGTAGAATTCAACCAACATGAAAGACAATCAAACAATATAATCCACTGGGCTTAAGAAAACTTGAACAATGAGTGACACAATGAAGAACAGTATTTGAATAATTGGGATGCTGAAGCACGACATAATGAACAATTCAACAGGCAAAAATTCCTAGAAGAAAACGTCCACAATTAATGAAGGAGAACCAGACATTTATCCAGGAAGCAGAGAGGACACCAAGTACACTGATCATAAGGAAGCACACACCACAGTATACAATAGTAAAATTATCCAACTGTGAGGAAAAGGAGAAAAATCATAAAAGCAGCTAGAGAAAAAAATGAAGTTTAATAAGATAAGATTATGCTCAGATTTATTAGCAGAAACCATGAGGAAGAGTAGAAAGTGAAGTAGCATTTTTTGACATTTGAAGAATAATGCTGAACCAATAATCCTCTACCCTGCAAAACTCTCCATCTAAATAGACGAGGAGGTAAGAGCTTTCCCAGATCAGGAAAAATTAAGAGAATAGTTTAAAAAAGACAACAAGACAAAACTTACTTTCCAACTCGCTTTGGACAGAAGAAACATCAACAGAGCATAAACAGGGGACCACCTCATAGTGTAACACCAGCCTCTACTAAAATCTCACCTAAGTACAAGTATAGTTTGTTCTAATAATTTTGCACTGTATGATACTCACCTATCCAACACGATAGCTGAAGACAAAATGCATTGTCATTATTTGCAGAGGTGATGATTTTATATACTGAGAAAACCAAAGGGTCCACAATAGGAGCACTGGAGGTGATATAGGAATATGGTACAGTGGCAAGATAGAAGATCAACAAGCAGAAGTCAATTGGATTGCTATATACAACTGATAAAATTACAGACAAGAGATAAAAAGGTTGTACCCTCCACAACAGCCAAGCATAAATTGAAATATCTAGGGATTTACCTAACAACAACAAAAAAGACCTGTATGAGGAAAACTACACAGCATTATTACAAGAAACAAAAAGGGGACTTCATAAATGGAAGAATATTCCATGCTCGTGGATCAGAAGACTCAATATCGTAAAGATGTTAATCCTACATAAGGTGCTATATAAATTCAAGGCAATCTTGGTACAAATACAGCACCTTTCTTCAATGAAATGGAAAAAATGATTACCAATTTCATTTTCATATGGAAAGTGAAGGAACCAATAATTGGTGAATAACTCCTTAAGGAGGACAAAGTTGGTGAACTTGCATTACTGGACATTAAAACTTATTATTCAACTACTGTTCTCAAAACAGTATGATACTGATGTAATGAGAGATATTCGAACCAATGGATAAGAACAGAAAATTCAGAAATAAAAACAGCAGAATATAGATAACTAACTTTTTATATGACCCCAAGAAATATCAAATGGGAAGTGAATGCCCTGTTTAACAAATGGTGCTGGAAAAACTGGATATCAACCTGAAGAAGAATGAAGCAAGATCCTTACCTTACTCCATACACAAGTATAAATTCAAGGAGGATTACAGACCTCGAGTTAAAACCCCAAACTATCAGGATCATCAATAAAAAAATAGGGAGTACTTAAGAACCTTAGTACAGGAAATACATGGGCATCAGAATTAAGGAAGGATACACAATCGGAGGAAGATAAAATACATGAGTGGGACATACTAAAGTTAAAATACTTGTGTACATCCAAAGACTTCAGCAAGAGAGTAAGAAGAGAACCCATAGACTCGGAAAAGATGTTTAGTAATGACATCAGATAAAGGGCTTACTACTAAAATCTGCAGAATCCTCCAAGCCTACAGCAAGAAAGAAACAAATAGCTCATTGAGGGGGAGGGCAAAAAAAACGTGAACTCACAACAAGGAAGCCGGGATGACCAATACACATATGAGAAAATATTCCTGATCTTTAACCATCCGGAAAACCAAATTAAAATAACTCTGAAATATCACCCGACACCCACAAAGAGAACCCAATTCATAAAAACACAAAGCAGTAAATGTTGGAGAGGCTGTCGTGAGATAGGAACCTTCATTCACTGTGGGTGGTCTTGTAGAAATGTACATTCATGGATGGAAAGTGATTTGGTGAGACCTAAAACAGATGGAAATTGAGAAACCCTATGACCCAGCAATTCCACTACTGGGCATATACCCAGAATTAGTAAGAAGTAGACCAGGACTACACATATGCTCTCCACTGTTCATTGTTGCACGGTTCACTATCACACACAAAATGGAAACAGCCTAAATTTCCATCAATAGACAAATGGATTAAACACTCTGGTATATGCACCCACTGGAATACTACACATCCCTAAAAAATAGTGATGAAAAGATGAAACACTTCACCTTGTGGAAAGAGCTGAAGGGTATTATGTTGAGTGAAGTTAGCCAAGCACAAAAGGTCAAGTACAAGAATCCTCTGAGGTAAGTACAAACAACAGAACAGGCCTAAGGGAAAATGCACACAACACACAATTCCTGGCCTGAGGACCAGATAATCTGGCATTAACCAGAACACCTAATGATACATATGTGATCAAATAAATAAATTAAATAAATAAAAATAAGAATGCAGATAGCACCTGTGCTGAAAGGCATCTCTTCCCTCTTCTCCCTCCCATCAGCATTTAAAGTCTACAGAGAGGTGGGAATTAAAAAAAGAGAGAGAGAGAGGAAGCAAAAAGGGACCAGGGCACTAATCCATCCACGGGCAGTGTATTGTTTAAGTCTCACAGGAAAGGGAGACCAAGAGTACACCTCATTCAGTGTGCCAATCCTTCAGGTTGGTGTTCCTGCTTGGAGCAGCTCATTCCCACAGATGACTGCAGGGTTGGCCTCATCTCAAGATGTAACGTCCTCTCCCTTAATGACAGCATCATAGAGGATGGCCCTGAAGATACAGTTCATGGAGTGGCCCAGTTTCATGCACACATGGGGCAAAGCAGGAGGAGAGTGCAAAAGACCAGCGATGGTAGCAAAGCCTTGACATCCCTGAGGAATCCTAATTGTAGACTTCCAACTTTGTAGGAAGCACTTGGCACCTCACTCTATTTGCTTGGGGGTTACTCACAAGGGGCCACAATGAAAGTCTAAGGTGTAATGGGTGGGGGCGGGGCGGGGGAGATGCACTAGAGTGCTCCATCCCTGATGGTGCCCAGCTATTGAAAAATATAGCATCTGGGGTCTTAAAGGCTTGTAGTCAAACAAGCAGCCATCAAATAGGGAAGTAACAAAGCCCACATAGAAGAAGCATGATCAAGAGGTGTTGATGGTATTAGGTATCAGAAGTTCAAAAACAAGCAATCAAATTGATGTGAAGGAGTGCAGACAAAATGGAGACCCCAAATCCACTTGCAAGACAATCAGACAGTCCCTCACAGAGGGGCTGCACAGAGGGGATGAGGAATTCAGGATGTAGGTTAGCACTGATAAAACACATAACTATCCTCTGATTCTTTAATATTTCCTCCCCTTACGATTAAGGCTTATGTTTCACCTCAATAATACTGTTAGAACTACATGTGTTCATCAGTATTTTTAAGATCTTTTGATTCAGGAATGCCAGGATAGATGATCCTTCAGAAATAGCAATGGGAGTAATGATTCCCTGAAGATATGAGAAAACAGGGGGGAGTGGAAGGGTGGGAAGCTGGAGCTGATACAAATGATGACTGTGTAAGCCCATCAAGGGGAGAGAGTAACAGAATTGTAGGTCAATGGATAGATAGGGTGGAGTAAGATACAGCTAATATACATATAATAACAAGGGTTCCTTGGGGGAAGAGTGGGGCAGGGAGAAAATAGAGGGGAGCTGATATCAAAGAGTTCAAGGAGAAAGAAAATATTTTGAAATTGATTGTAGTAGCAATTGTATAAGTATTCTTGATCTATTTGAATTATGGGATGTTATGACATATATGAGTGCTGAATAAAATGACGAATAAAAAATATACTAGCCCATAGAATTCAACTGAGCATCAATAACATAATACATCATGATGAAGCGGGGTTCATATCAAATATACAAGGATGATTTAATACTGAAAAACAATCAATGTAATTCAATCACCTATGCAAAATATAGAAGAGCCATAGGATTATATCAATAGATGCAGAAAAGGAATTTGAGAAACTTCAACATCTATTCCTGATAAACACACTCAACAAAATAGATATAGAAGGGAAATTTCTTAACATAATAAAAACATATCTTTGAAACACATAGCCTGCATCTCACTTAATAGCGAGAACTTGAGATCATTTCCTCTCTCATCTGGAATGAGACAAGGTTTTCCTTTATCACCACTTTTATTTAATATTGTCTGGAGGTTTTAGTTAGAGTTACAGACATAAAAAAGAAATTAAAGGTATCCGCATAAGCACAGAAGAAATAAAAATATCTTTATCTGCAGATGACATTAATCCTATTTATAGAACATTTGAAAGATTCAATTTTAAGAGCTGCTTAACATAATTGAGAAATTTGGTAGTGTACTACTCTATAAGATCAACATATAGGTATCGGTTAGATTCTTTACTATTATGGATGATGATACTGAAAAAGATATTAAAAGAACAATACTACTCATCATAACTACACAGAAGACAAACTATCTTGGAACAAATCTTACCAGAGAAACAGAAAACGTATACAAGGAAAACTACAAAACACTTCTTCAAGAAACTTTCACAAAAGGAACAGGCTATAATGTTCTTGGTTCAGCTGACTACACAGTGTGAAAATGCTAGTATTACCAAAAAGACATTAAAATTCAATTCACTTCTGATCTAATTCTCACCACAATTTTCAAAGAAATGGAAAAACTAATGACCAGCTTTATATGATAAAGGCAGAAACCGGGATAGACTACTATTAAAAATAAAAGCAAAGTAAGAGGCTGTCACTTCCAGACATAAAAGCCTACAACTTAGTCACGGTATTTTAAGAAAACCTGGTATTAGTACAATGATAGATATGAAGACCAATGTATTATCATTGAAAACCCAGAAATACAACCAAGTACCCTAAAACAGATTAAATGTGCAAAAGACAGTATTTTCAACTGAATCTTCACCTGTAAAAGAATGAAACAAAACCAGTTCCTCACACCATGTGCAAAATCAGAATGATGGGGGGAGTGCGGAGTGGAGACCCAAAGCCCATTTGTAGGCCACCGGAGATCCCCTTGCAGAGGGGTCTCGGGGAGGAGACGAGCCAATCAGGGAGCCAACGATGAAAAATACAACTTTCCTCTAGTTCCATGCTTCCTCCCCACCCCCACTATCATGATCCGAATTCTACCTTGCAAGTCTGGCTAGACCAGAGAATGTACACTGGTACAGATAGGAACTACACACGGAATCCAGGACGGATTATACCTTCAGGACCAGTGGTGTGAGTGGCGATACTGGGAGGGTGGAGGGAGAGTGGGTAGGAAAGAGGGAACCGATTGCAAGGAACTATATGTGACCTCCTCCCTGGGGGACAGACAACAGAAAAGTGGGTGAAGGGAGACGTCGGACAGGGCAAGATATGACAAAATAATAATTTATAAATTATCAAGGGCTCATGAGGGAGTGGGGAGGGAGGAGGGAGGGGGAAAATGAGGACCTGATGCAGGGGGCTTAAATGGAGAGGAAATGTTTTGAGAATGATGAGGGCAATGAATGTACAAATGCGCTTTACACAATTGATGTATGTATGGATGATGATAAAAGTTGCATGAAGCCCCCAATAAAATGATTTTTTTAAAAGTAACCAACAAACAAAAAAAGATGGATCAAGGATCTAAATATAAATTACACAATTATTAAGATTATCAGTGAAAAATTAGGGAAAATGATAATACAAGAATTAAACACTGAATCAAACATAAAGAAAATACCTATACTATAAAAGCCAAAACAAACAAATTGGAACCTACTGTAAATATAAATCTCTGACAAAATAGACTTTAAGGCATCCAAGATAATGACAGAGAAGAGTGGGCATTTCATAATGCTCAAGGGGTCAATAGACTAAGAACACATAACCATTATAAATTTATATGTGCCCAACAAAAGACCCTCGAAATTCATCCCCCAAATCCTCAAAGAAATGAAAGGAGCAATCGGTAGATCAACAATTAGTGTAGGTGATTTTAATACACCACTCTCAAAGAAAGATAGATCAACTGGTAAGAAACTCAAAAAAGGAATGGCAGAACTGACCAAAACAGTCGATCAACTTGACCTCACAGGTATCGCTAGAGCTCTCAATCCATCACACACACAAAAATGCACATTCTTTTCCAATGCATGTGACTCATATTCAGAATAGAGCACATACTGGAGACAAAGCAAACTTGAGAAAATTCAAACACATAGAGATCATCCAATCCATCTTCTCTGGTCACTGCACCAGTAAGCTGGAAATTAACAATAAAAAGAATAGACAAATAAAGACAATAACTTGGGGACTCAACAATTCACTTCTCAAAAAGGGATGGGTCATAGTCCAAATGAGAGGAAATTAGGAAGTTCCTAGAAACTAACAAGAGTGATAACACAACATACCAAAACCAATAGAACCCAGCAAAAGCGGTTATCAGAGTTATTTTATTGTAGCAAATGTGGTAGTTACATAATCTGTTGTCAATTTGAGACGAGTGAAGGGGTGGAGTTTAGCCTGTTAATCAGGTGCAGCCTGATGACCTCCTTTTGGAGGCACTGAGGAGATAAATAACTCATTGGAGGCGGGACAGGCACTCACTCCCTGTGAGACATGCTTACTGAGAAGCTACATGGAACTACCCTGATGCAGCCAGAGCCCTGGGAGCTGGAGGTGTCACGTGGAGACCCACGCCAGTACTGGGAGACTTCTATCACCACTGGATCCACAAGACTTTCCACCCACTGGCCCGCAATCTTCCAGTATTCAGTGTCATTGCATGGCTATGTGAGTCTAAATGAGAACTTATGGATTAGTATCAATATATGAGGTAATATCGGACTTATTGACTTGATCTGAACTGGGCTGGGATGTTTTCTCAATACTCAATTGCTCTCGTATATAAGTTCTCTCTTACACACATATGAGTGTCTATGAATTTTGTTTCTCTAGTCAACCTGAACTAGCACAGCACACATGAAAAAGAGGAGAGAATCATGCTCATTTCTTTAACATGGCACTTCCAAAAATTAGAACAGAGACAACACCATAATCCCTCTAATGACAAAAGAAAAAATCATAAAAATTATGATGGCAACAAATGTACAAATGTGCTTGACACAATGGATGGATGCATGGATTGTGATAAGAGCTGTACGAGCCCCCAATAAAATCATTTCGAAAAGAAAAAAATTAGAGTAGAAATAAATGAACTGGAAAACAAGAAAAATGGGAAAAATTAACAAAAAAAGGAACTAGTTCTTTGAAAGAATTAACAAAATCAAAAAGCCGCTAGGAAACTTAACAAAGGAAAAGAAGGAGTAGATGCCAATATCAAGAATTAGGGATAAAACGGGAAGTCACACTCGACGCAAACAAAATAAAAAGACTAATAACATAGTACTGTGAAAAAATGTCTGCTAACACATTCAATAACTTGGAGGACATGGACAAATACCCAGAAAGTCACACTCTTTCCCTAAATTAATGCATATGGACATTAAGAACTTGAACAGACTCAAAGCAAAAGAAAAAATTAGTTAAGATCATCCAGAAACTCCCAACTAACAAAATCCCCAGTCCAGATGGCTTCACAAGAGGATTCTACCAAACATTCAGTGAAAAACTGCTACCCAGGGAGGAGAAGAACCAGTCAGGGTGCGATGTAGCAATGATGAAACATACAACTTTCCTCTAGTTCCTAAATGCTTCCTCCTCCCCCGCTATCATGATCCCACTTCTACCTTACAAATCTGGTTAGACCAGAGGATGTACACTGGTACAGATAGGAACTGGAAACACAGGGAATCCAGGGCGGATGATCCCTTCACGACCAGTGGTGTGAGTGGCGATACCAGGAGGGTGGAGGGAGAGTGGTGGGGAAAGGGGGAACCGATTACAAGGATCTACATGTGACCTCCTCCCTGGGGGACGGACAGCAGAAGGGTGGGTGAAAGGAGACATCGGACAGGGAAAGACATGACAAAATAATGATTTATAAGTTATCAAGGGTTCATGAGGGTGGAGGAGTGAGGAGGGAGGGGGAAAATGAGGAGCTGATGCCAGGGGCTTAAGTGGAGAGCAAATGTTTTGAGAATGATGAGGGCAATGAATGTGCAAATGTGCTTTACAGAATTTTTGTGTGTATGGATTGTGATAAGAGTTGTATGAGCCCCTAGTAAAATGATTAATAAAAAAAGAAAAACTGATACCAGTCCTATAAAAAATCTTCTAGAACATAGAAAGGGTCAGCAAACTCTCAAAGCCGTTCTAGGATGCTGCATATCCCTGATACAGAAACCAGGCAAAGACCTCACCAGGATAGAGAACTACAGACCTACAACTCCCATGAACATAGATGCAAAAATCCTTCGCAAAATATTGGCCAATAGACTCTAACAACATATCAAAAAAACAATACATCACGACCAAGAGGGATTCATGCCAGGGATGCAGGAATTTTTCAACATTCAGAAAACAATGAACATAATCCACTATATTAACAATATAAGGACAAACTATATAATCATATGAATTGATGCAGAAATGGTGTTTGATAATATCCAACACCCATTTCTAATAAAAAAAAACTATCAAGAAGTTAGGATTGGAAGGGAACATTCTCAACACAATAAATTCTCAATAAAGGCCATTTATGAGAAACCAATAGCCAATAATACACTCAATGGAGAAAAGCTGAAAACTTTCCCACTGATTAGGGTTACCCAACAAGGATGCCCTTTATCCCCACTTTTAGTCAACATTGGGCTGGAAGTCCTAGCCAGTACCATAAGACAATGGCAAGAAATCAAGGAAGTACAACTGGGGTAAGAATTTAAACTCTCACTCTTTGTAGGTGATAGGATTATATATATTGAAAATCCCAGGATGTCCACAATAGGATTAATGGAAACAATAAAGGAGTTTGGTAGTGGAGCAGGATATAAGATGAACAAGCAGAAATCAATTGGCTTCCTATGTACCAGGGATGGGAATACAGTAAAAGATATGAAGGAAACAATACCATTCACAGTAGCCACTCAGAAGCTGAAATACTTAGGAAAAACCCTAACAACAACAACAACAAACCCCTAAAGACCTGTATGAAGAAAACTACAGAACATTACTACAAGAAATCAGAAGGGATCTACACAAATGGAGGAACATTCCATGTCTGCGGATTAGAAGACTCAATATGGTGAGAATGCCAATATTGCCTAAAGCACTAGACAGATTCAATGCAATCCCAATTCAAATCCCAGCATCATTCTGCAAAGAAATAGAAACAATGATTACCAAGTTCATATGGAGCGTGAAGAAGCCAGGAGAGGCAAAGAACTCAAAAAGAACAACGTAGGTGATCTTGCTCTACCTGAATTCAAAACCTACTATAAAGCTAGTGTTGTCAAAACAGTCTGGTACTGGTATGATAATAGATACACGGACCTATGGATCAGGACAGAAAATCCAGAAAGAAAAACTTTCGCATAAAGAGAAGTGATTTTTAACAGAGGCCAAGTGGATCTAGGGTGAGGTTTCCGGGAGAGGGAGGCAGTTCTGTCAGAGGGATGAGGCTTTTTGATGGGAGGGGCAGTGCAGGAGGGGGAAGAGTGAACAGCCACGTTTGGGGGATACATTGGCACATGTCTGTTGAGAGTAGGGTACGGAGGGCTGAACTCCAGGTATGGGACAGGGAAATGGAGAATGCTCTTGGGGACATTAGGTGGGGAGGACCTTCAGTGGCATGCAGCAAGTTGGCAGAATTCACCTCGGACATCTGCTGGTATTCTGGGAACCCAGACTGGGTGCTGTACAACTTTAGGACACTGAATCCTGGATCTTTGGGGTGCGTGGCATGCTCCAGAGGCAGCATCAGTAAAACCCCATACCAGAACACCACTTGGTGAACTGACTCTACTGCAGACACACTTGTAACCTGAGGATTTAAGCCAGAAATTAAATGGTGTCTGAGGAAGCAGAAGACAGCTGTACCAAGAGCGGTGCACTGTTGGTTGGTGGACAAACAAAGTGGACAATGTACATCAATACCCTGTATGCTATATTAGGATACGTATTATTCAGCAATCTGGTGATGGCCATCCTGCTATATTTTACTTATGCTTGTGTGCATTAGGGCATATCTCAGAGGTGTGCCACCATTGGGGGTCCCCCTCTTGAAGTTTGTCCTTTGTTTCTGTTTGTTTTGTAAATGAAACCCAGAGATGTTGAGCCTATAGGGGAAGAAAATATAACAAAGGTTTAGGGTGGGGGGGAATGGACGATGTAGAGGAGTGGGGGAGATAAGAAGGAGAAGACATCAAAGAGCCCAGGAAGGAAAAGTACGTTTGGAGACTGATTGTGGAAGCATTTGTACAAGTATGTTTGACATGATTGAACTATGGAATGATATGACACATGTATTAACTCCCAAGTCACAGAGAGAGAGAGAAAAGGCATCCAGGACTGAGTTCTGGGCTCACACTAAATCCTAGCTCCAATTTAAGAATAAACAGATCTTACATCACTGAATATAAGGGTGCTACAGAAAAGTGTGGTGAAAGAAGTAGATGGTGCTTGGCTACCTATCGAAATAGTGTCTGGGGTCTTCAAAGCCTGAATGCACACAAGCAGGCATCTAAGCAAGGAATCAACTAATTCCTCACAGAAGAAGCACACCAGCTTATGTGATCCAAAGATGACAATTACAAAATCTGAATAGAAACGTATCAGAGCTAAAATTACGAACACCTAATTTATGGAAAATTATGGAAGCCAGTGGGAACCCCAAACCCATATGCAGAATATCTAGTCAGACTGAGCCGCTGCATTTCCAATCTAGCCAAAGGCAAGAGTCTCCAACAGCCTTACCATCAGGCAGAGACCCTTGCGATCTTGATTACACTGGATAGAACTTGACACTTGGCCCGTTGACCTCCCTGTAGACACAACCTGAATTTGTACTGAGTGCAAGTATCTCTTCGTTGTTCCATGACAGACATTGTTTCCCTGGCTCTTTCAATATTGATGGCTGTCTTCTCATTCAGACATATTGTTTGTATTTTTGTCTTATCCTAATAGAATCTTACCCTTACCACCTTAGTGTGATTTTGTTTTGTTTTCTTTTCTTTTCTGTTGGGTCTCCCAGCTGTGAAGCACAAGAGGAATGGATGCATAATGATAATGACTGGTACAAGGGGTTATACGGAATGCAGAGATGGGGGGGGGCAGGCGATAGTGAGGGAAAGGGGATCTTGGGAATCATAGTGAAGGCTGGAGGGAGGAGCGAACTCTAGAACTGATTGTGATTGCACAACGAATTTTTCAGGTGATTTAGCCATGGTGGGAGGAGGGAGTGTTTTAAGATGGATGTGATGGTGATTGTATAATGCCCCTTGATATGACTGAATGATTGACCTATTCAATGGTATGATATGTAAATTATGTGCCAGTAAAACTCTTGGGACAAAATGAACTGTGACATACTACAAATATGAAATCTATGCACAACAAAAATATTCATCAAAGAGGTCAACAGAGAGCCCACAAATTGGGAAAAGAATTCAATAACGATACATCAGATAAAGGGCTAATCTCCAAAATCCATAGAAACTACAACATTTTAACAAGAGCAGCATAAATAACCCAATATAAAAAAATGAACCCAAGACATGAATAGGCAATTTACCAAAAAAGGACATACTGGTAGCTATCAACCATATGAAGAAATGCTCATGATTATTAGCAATCAGAGAAATGCAAATTAAAATAACCATGAGATATCACTTTACATCAATCATTTTGGAAAAATTCAATGAAACAGAAAAAAGATATGCTAGAAAGGATATGGAGACGTAGGAGCACTTTTACATTGCTAGTGGGACTGTAGAAATGTACAGTCATTATGGAAATCAGTAAGGTATCACCTTAAACAAATGGACATCCAAGTACCTTATGACTCGTTTTACTTGGTACGTACCCAAAAGAAATTAAGGCTATGATATGAACAGACTTATGTCCAATTGTGCTTATTGCAGCAATTTTCACAACAGTAAAAACATGTTAAAACAACAACTATAGATTAACAAGCTCAGGAACATGCATACTATGGAATGGTATACATCAATTCAAAACTATGATACCTCTCTCAAACACCACAAGACAGGCACAAAACTAGTGCACCTAATGCTTAATAAATTCAGTCAGTCTTACAAAGATAAACACAATATCACCATTGTCTTAAGGGAATAAATAAACAAATAAATGCTTCATGTAAAAACCAAAAGTCATAAAACCTCCAGCTTCCTTACCTTTCATATCTAAGTATAGGTCTGAGTGGATGAAAAGGGAGGAAAATAACACTGGAGTGAATTTGCAGTCTTTAATGTCATACAACAAACAAGTTCACTTCAAGTATTAAAAAAAAAAAGAGCAAAGAAAGAAAAGAAATGGGTAATGGACAACTTTAGTTTGTATTTACAAATTTAATTTGAATTCTTCCCCCAACCTCACACATTTTACTGCCTTTTTTTAACTTCCATCATTAAATATATGATGTATGATTGAATCTTTTTATATGACTAGCATTATTGAATTTTTAAAATATCATTTCCTCTTCATTTGCTTTCTGAGATATTTAATGACTGAAAGGTTTTTATTTATTTACATTTTGACTACATAGTGGTACAATTTGTAGGGGAAAGAAAGATACCGAATTTCTTTTCGTTTGATAGTATTGAAGTAAGGAATTAGTACTCATGCATTTTCCAATTAAGACTAATTGCTTATACTATTTCAGTTCCCATATAAATTAATAAATCGATTTGACATGTTGTTACCAGAGTGATCTTCCTCAGTAAACATTTTAAAACAGAGAGCTTACCTCTTGCTAATGAAGAATAATCAGGAGAGGTATGACTTTCACCCACAAGCAAAAAGCATGCTTAGGAAAGTCTGTGTGGGGAGGTAGGGATGGCCTATGTCTATGCAGCACTCAACCCCCATTTCTCTGAATAATGGCCAGGCTATATAAGCTAATAAGCACACTCAACAGCCCCTTCACAGGGTCTTCTGGTCACACTTGCTAGCTAGGTCAGGTTCTTGGCCTATATCTCTGAATGCCGTGTTGATGGACTAGTAAGTAGCTTCTGCACATGCTCAACCGTTTGAATCCATTTAATTGTCTCTGAATCATTCAAAGGGAAACTCTGTATGTTGTTTTTGGGTGCTCTTGAGATGGTTGGTGACCCTGTGTGCAACAGAACCCTGCCTGGCCCTGCACCATCCTCACAATTGTCATGTTCAGGCCCCCGTGTCAATCCTTCTTGTCCAGGATCGTACTCTTTTACACTGCCCCTCACTTTACCCAGCGTGCTGTCCTTTTCCGGGGACTACTCTCTCCTGACAACATCTACAACATATGTGAAACGAAGTTTCGTCCTTGCCTCTAGGGAGCATTCTGGTTGGTCATGCTCCAGGGCAGGTTTGTTTGTTCTTCGGGCAGCCCATGGTACGGACAATAGGATTTCCCAGCCCCATACTTCAAATGCATCCATTCTGTGTCGGTCTTCCTTATTCAATGTTCAACTTTCACATACGTATGACATGATTGAAAATACCAGGCTTAGGTCAGGTGCACCTAATTCTTAATTCTTAAAGCAACGTCCTTCATTTTCAACACTTTAAAGAGGCCTTGGGCAGCTGATTTACCCAATGCAATCTGTCATGTGATCTCTCGACTCCTGCTTACATGAGCATTGATTGTGGGTCCAAGCAAGATGAAATCCTTGACAACTTCAATCTTTTCTCCATTTATCACGATGCCATCTATTTGTCTAGTGGTGAGGATTTTTGTTTATTTGCATTAAGGTTTAATTCATATTGAAGGCTGCATGTACAATGTATGGCATAAATGTCATCATTTCCATAAGCGGCAGCTGGGTTTCATTATTTTAATATAAAAATGTAAACTTAAAATCAGAAAAGAATACAGTGCATAGTCACATATCCATAATTCTTTTAAGTGTTTCATCACATTCTGCTTATCTAACTATATCTTTGTTTTTCTCTCAGCCAAGCCTGACTTTTAAACAATTTACTATTCTTTTATTTATCAGTAAAATTATTCTGTAAGATACACAGAATATGTTCTATAAGGTGAGTCACTCAGATTACTTTTACTGTTTGTACGCTTCTCATCCCAAATGGGGCATTGAGAGATGGTCTTTAAACCTCCAGAATGAAGAGATGGATGGATAAATACATGGGGACATAAAAGGATTGAATGAAGCTGGTGAGTAGAATTATAATTAAGAGTTTCTAATTGTTCGACTATCATATTCTGCTTATCTTGTGAATGTCTTACCTTGCCAAACTGCTGCAATTCTAAAATTTAAAGTATATTTTCAAATACCTTAATATATTTATATGTTCAGAAAAACAAACCAAATTCATTGCTCTAGATTTGATTACAACTCATCACAATCCTGTAGGAAAGAGTAGAACTTCCTCTGTGGGTTTCTGAGACAAAAGAATGTGGAGTTGAAAACCTCTCCCCCCTCCCCCATGTAGTGGATTGGAGTTTTGAACTACAGACCTTTTGGTTAGCATAGCAACCAGGGCTCCATATTTATTCACAAGCGAGTTAAAATGAAACATCAATATCACCAAAGAAATAGATTGTTTAATCCTCACAACTATTGTTTGTGTTATCCTACAAATTATAAAAAAGGAAATCAAAGCATAGAGAGAATAAGTAACTTACATATTTCAAATACCTAGGAAATGCCATACATTCCCTTTCTGATAAACTATAATCTCTGTGAAAGCCTTAGAAGCTCTCTTTGCTCAGGCATTGTGCTTCCTGGGTTACTATGGTGATAATCCTTTGCACTGGCCCATGTGTATTTATGGATTTTTTTTAAAATATAGCTTGTGAAGACATTCCACTTTATTCTCTTTGGGAAATTAAAATCTACTAGCACGAATGAATCACGTTGTTATTGTTGATGTTAGATGCCATAGAATTGGTATCAATTGATAACCACAGAATTAACTTTGGCTGGTTCTGCACCATTTTCACAATTGCTCTGTCAAAGAGCAAAGAGGAATTTCTATTTAAATGTAAGGTTTTCATAAAGGAGTAAAATTATCCAGATTTTTAAAATACAAAATAATGGCGAGACGCGTTACACATTACTTGGTTAATCACTACATTGTAGTCAGTTAACAGCTTAATATTTGGACATATCCAGGGTCCAAGTGAGTTAATACTCTCCTGAGGAGCCCGCTATGAGAGAAAGGGTAGGAAGAGAGGAAATGCCTGCAGGTTTCCTAAGTATGCTGGCTGACTGGCTAGTCAAAGTCCTCTTAGAAAAAGCAGTAAACAAACAAACTAACAAAAAGCAGATTCTGGGTAGCATCTTTGCCAGAAGCCTTTCCTTAAGCCAGAAACCTAGTTCTGAGCTCTTTCGTAATTCCTGTGTTTGAGGGCAATGTGGCAGCCCCTGGGCCAATCCATCACCTTGAGGGATTTCCTCTTATTCCATGACCCTCCACTTAGGATGAATATCCTTCTCCAGGGACTGGTCTCTGCTGATAACATGTCCAAAGCCCATGACATCCTCCCTTTGAAGCACATTCTAGCTGTATTGCCAAATCAGCCTATTTCTTTCTTTGGCAGTTCACTTTACCAATATTATCATTCAAAGACATCACCTCTCAGTCTTCCTTATTCCTTGTCCAGATTTCCCTGTTACATGAGAGTTTTGTAAATACCTTAGTTGGGTTCAGACACTACTTAAGATGCCCAAGAGATGATTCCTTAGAAATCAGATCATCCCTTAAAAATACCGTGGATTTAAAATATACTGTACTTTTAATTGTTAGGTTCATGGATTGATGAAACTTGGTTCCTGCTTCTCATCACGGGGCAGAAGCATGTTTGTAATCCAAGTGACTTTCATGAAGAAAAGGGAAGTTTCAAGTTTTACAGTCTTAAAAAGCACACACTGTTTCTGGAAAGCGTACAAGGCTGTGCAGGAGCATCACGGGAGTTTACAGGTGAACACGAAAAACCACGTGGGAAAAATAGAGGCACAGGAGCATGCAGAACCACGCTTGCAGAACTTGGAGATCCCAGGATTCAAGTGGGATGCGGCCCCCTCCCCACCCCCCTCACCGCCAACGACCAGGCCCTGAGAGGGCATGCAGGCAACTGCATGCCCTCCCACCCTCCACCTACACAGCACACCAGAACGAGAGAGAGAAAGTCCAGGCAACTGCTGCTGGCTTTTATTCCTCCCCTCCACACTGGCAGGGGAGGGGTGGTGGGCTCTGGCTGACTCTATTGGCTGAGTTTAAACCCATCTGTATGATGTCACGTGTCTGGGCCTCATCTGGACACCAGGTGGAGCTTCCACCTGGATTTAGGGTGCTTGTGTCTGAGCATGCTCAATTTGGATCTTTCGATAAGTGTCTAATGGGGACCTGATTTCTTTCCAACCCCATTATTGTGGCATGGACAGCTGATTTTCATTTAGCACTGCCATTAGGGAAGGCACCCCTTTTGTCCCTCTCTAGTGACCTGTCACAAGTATGAATCTTCAAGCAGCATGGGGATAGAATCTCTTATGTTCTATTAACTATATTTAGTCTAAAGCCCAAACAAGTAATATTTTCCCCCAATGGCAAAGAAGCTAATTCTTTGTTTATACTATTAATTAAGCTTTCAGACAGTAAAGTTTTGGGAGTATCAAAGAATGAGAATGTGAACTTCTAATTAAATCAACAAACATCTATTAACTCATTTTTTCATATCTGCAAATCACTTAAAACATCTTAAAATTAGTTATGCACTTATTTATATTTTACTTTCTTAGATTCCTTAACATGTCTACATTCTGACTTAAAAATCCCTGGTTACCCAGTCACTTGTGATTCACAGCAACCTCATAGGATAGAGGAAACACTGTTTCACAGAGGTTCTGAGCTAGTAAGAGTAAATGGAAGCTGATTGGCTGGTTTTTTTGTTTTGGTTTGTTTAGCTCTGTTTTCCTTGAAGTGATTAGCAGCCAGCTCTTGATTCACAGTGACCCTTGGCTATTTCTACTTAGAATTAACTAAAATTAACCCTATTCACATGAATATCTGAACTAGCTAAGGCTGACCAGATCAGAAAAACTTTTCCTTACAATATTTCCTTAATTTTTAAAAACACTTTGAAAAACATGATTTTGAAATCACTTGTTGTGTAAGCCTGGGTACTTTAGAGAAACAAATCCACAGAAACTCATGTGTAAGAGAGAGTTTTATATAAAGGGTAAGTGCACATCAAGAAAACATCCCAACCTAGTGCTGACCAAGCCCACAAGTCCAACATTAACCCATTAACCCATATGTCCAACACCAATCCACAAAGTCCTCCTCCATCTCACAAAACAGATGCAATGATGCCTACTGCAGGAGGAAAGCCAAGTCAGTGAATGTGTAAGCCTGTCAGTGCTGGCAGGGGTCTCTACATGGGTGCGCCAGCGCCCAGGGTTGCATCCAGGTAGGTCCATGTGACTTCTCCTTGGGATGTCTTGCAGGAAGTGAGCCTTGCAAGCTGAAGCAGGGAACTGTTAAACTGCTTCACCCTGGTCAGATCATCAGAAAGCAAGAGACCTGAGAACTCGAAAGGCAAGGCTCACCAAGCCATTTATCCCTCCACCCTTCAATTAACCACACGTGTTTATTGGCTAGGTTGACACAATAAACACCTCCTACCTCACTTGTGAAAGTCTAGATTTTAAGGTTGATAAACACATTTAATTTAAAACACTTATAAAAATTAACCATTTAATTAATTCTTCATAAGATTAAGATAATTTAATTCACAAGCACACACAAACTATAAAATTAAAACTGAGTTCAAACAATAGAATTCACAAGCACACACAAACTATAAAATTAAAACTGAGTTCAAACAATAGAATTAAAAAGAACAAAATAAACAATTTTCCCTTTTGCTCTGAATCCTGAATTGTGAGAGTTATAAAAGCTTGTATATAAGGAAGCTCGTTTTTTTAGAGAACCTCTGAGGGACCATTTCTCCCCTGAATCCAGATTATACAAAAGGCAAGGATTGTTACAGCAAAAAGGCCAACTTTTCGTAGTGATAGGTTTATAAGCTTAGAAATATCAGCTGGAGAGAAAACAAGGGGGTACCCCCCAAAAACCAGAATAGTACACATTTGTCCCATGAGGCAAGCATCAAGCAACTTGCTCTGAGTTAATGCACCCAGTGGCATCACCTGGGAAGGTTCTCTCTGGTCACAGTGACTTGTTTCCTAAAAGCCATTTCACTTGACCCTTGCTTTTTGTGATGGTTGATTTAAGAGAACAGCATGTGGCTGTGAATTTTTGTTTCCTGCTCCGGAAAAATGCCACAGAAATGATTGTGGTGTTGAACAAAATTTACAAAGACAGTGCCTCTGGGAAAAACTCAAGTGTATGAGTGGTTTACTCATTTCAAAAGAGGTACAATGTTGATTGATGACAACCCTCGTTCTGGACCACTGTCAACTTCCCGAATGGATGAAAATGTGGACAAAATTTGTGCACTTGTGCTCAAAGAACAGTGACAGATCATTGAAGAGATGGGCAAGTTATCTGGACTATCTTGGAGCTCCATTAAGCGAATTTTAACAGGAGATTTCAGAATGAAAAGAGTTGCTGCAAAATGTGTGACTTTGTTTCGACTGACCAGAAAAAAGAGTGTTGAGTGGAAGCATGTGTGCTTTGAAAGAACAGCTCCGAAGCGACCCAGGCTTTTTTCCCAAGGTTATTGCTGGTGATGAGACATGGTGCTATCCTTATGACCTGAAAGCAACCATCAGTCAAGTCAGTGGAAGACAACATTGTTACCTCACCCCCCAAAAGCTCCGTAAGTGAAAGCAAAAATCAAGACAGTGCTCATTTGTTTTTGTTTTTTGATGTAAGGTGGATAGCATTTAGAGTTCATTACATCAGGTCAGATTGTTAAGCAAACTTTCTATTTCCAGCTTCTGAAAAGATTGCATAACAGTGTGCGATGAAAAAGGCCTGATTTGTGGCAGACAGAGGACTGATTTTGCCACCACGACAATGCACCTGCTCACACAGCCATTTTAGTGCGCCAGTTTGGGGCATAAAAACAGCATACTCTCTTGCCACATGCACCTTCCTCATCTGACCTCACTCCATGTGACTTCTTTTAGTTTCGGGAAATGAAGAGGGGCATGCAATGACTGTGATTTGTGTGTGTGTGCGTGTGTGTGAACTCCTTCACCATTGCCTACCATACTGCTTATTGTTCCTGAGAGTCATCAGCAGCCAGCCATCTGACCCACTGACCGTGAGTCCATTCACTTCCACAGCTACAAGTCTGCTGATTTCTGCCAATCTCAGGTTCATGCACCCCCATAGATATACAAGTCATGAGGAGCATCCACCCTTAAAATCGGATCCAACAATTGAACTTGCTATTGCCTATCTACATACATGCCCACATGCCTATCATCTAACTATGCTTCACGAGTTCAGAGTCTCTAGAGTAAGGCACATAGGTATCTTAATTTTATAATTCTCATGAAAAATGAGAGCATACTTCCAAGTTGTTGACAATGTAATGACTATCTAATTGCATTCAAAAGTGGTCTTACATTTTTTCTTTTCCTTCTATTGTATTTTTTTTTTACTTTTAAAGTGTTACATTTTTCTTCCATGAGGATGTTTATAGCAATGATAATTACACTTGACACTTACTTTTGTCTCTATTTTTCATACTGGACGGAGTGTTTTTTGAGGGTCTGAACTTGTTTATCTTCATGTATTTATTTTTAGAATCTGATACAGTTATTCCCTTTCAAAAATAAGTGCAGTCATATTTATTTAGGCTGAATTTATAAAAATCTACAGTTTAAAAATCTTTCAAGAGACATTTATTTCCTATATTTACATCCATTTGTCTACTCTACTTGCCCTGTTCAACACAGTGGTTTTGACATCATGAGAGAGAGAGATGGTCACACACACACACACACCCTGGGGTGCTCTGTTTATCTCCTTGTACTCTTCTTTTTCTTTCAGGTAAAATTGCCATATAAACCAGAATAAACAACTGAAATAACTGATGAGATATTCTAGATCTTCCTGTTCCATTCATATATTTCAACAAAATTAATCTCTCTCTAGCACAAGATGATAGAATGAAAAAAAAGAAAAGAAAGCTTAGTTTATTGGAATAAACAAATAATGACACTGGCCACTGCTAGCTCCGTCTCCAAGACCTGCTTCCCAAAGAAAGTATGCTCACAATAGAGATAACCTGGCTCATGATAGCTTAGTTGCCAAGAGCTATCACATAATGTACATAATCTCTACTTTTCTCTTGGTTCTCGGACTGGGAGTCAGCTGCTATTGAGTGTCTATTTCTGTCCGTTTATTGATTCATGTGGCAGGGGTGGGGAGAGACAGTTGAAACTGAATTCCAAAGTCGCTTGACAATGGGTATGTGGAGGAATCTCTCTCTGAGATTCAGCACTCAAGCCTACTGACACCACACCTTGACTTCTTGTATAAAGATGGTGAAAAAAATGTGAGATTTCCAATCCTTGTTCACTTAAAGTACTATGTCAAAAATGTGAACTATACCTTCATTATGACAATCTTATACCTTCAGTATGACAAATATACCTTCATTATGCCAACCTAGGAAATACAATGGTACTTCAAAATTAAAGTTGAAAGACAAAGAAGGATTTTTCCCCCCATGAATTTTTGAAGTCCCCTAAGCACATACATACATATATGAAGAAACCATTAATCAGGAACTGTCTTAACATCTTGATAACAAAGCTCTAATCTAATTATATTTATAGCAATATGCTTCCTTACCATTATCTTTTGTTACAATAAAGATGTTGTCACATTCTTATTTGTGAAGAGTTTATTTACGTGATTTGTTTCTTATTATTTCTAACCTTTTAGAACTCTTTGGAGTCGATTATTTTTTCTCCTTTAAATTTAAAACTTATTTTTTAAAACAAACCTTACAATTAAAATGGACTGATATATATAATACACACACACACACACACACATATATGTTCTATTTGTGTCTCTATCCTGATACTACTACATATCAGGGCTTCAAAAACTCATGGAAAAAGTTGAATGGAATAATAATGGATTTTTTTCATGAACTCTTTAAAGCCTTCTGATATATGCACTTTCTATCTGTCATCTAGAGAAGAGAGGAAGTAAGAGATTGTTCATTCAGTTAAGTATGGCAGGTAGTAGAGCACTGATAACAGAATTAAAGAGGATTAAATTTTGAATGGAAGAAATTGAGCTATATATTGCTTATCTATGTATCCTTAATATCTTTCAAGATATCTGACAAATAATAAACACAGCAAATGTTAGCTATATTTCCTTTTTTGCTCTATAGTTTATTTAGCATAATTACTACTAGTACATTATTGTTTACTATAACTACTGTTTGAACAATTAAAATTTTCAGTGTGTGATCATTTTAGTTTTTCAAAAGAAGCAATACACTATACCCCATCCTTTTCCATGTGAGAGATTTGAAATGTTTGTTGGAAAACTGAATTAAAAGATAAAAGGGTTCTTCCATGAAACTTTTGAAGTACCATGATAATGGAGAAATTTCAAATAACTTACAGAATGGAGAAACTCCAAATAATATTATTAACCACCATTCCACATCTAGCTTTCAGATAATTACATGAAAGTCAGGCCCCAGATCACTGTGGATTTTTTCTAAGTACTATGTGAAAGAGAATGAAATAAGTAAAGGAGAGTGATTAATACATTTTTGAGATTACTTTAAAAACATAACATGTTGGCCAAGATGGCCAGTAAAATTGAGGGAAGAAAAATGAAAAATAAACAGGAAACACAGCAAACCAAACCCCAGGAGGATAATAATAAATTGTGGGGGCAGACTATAAAGGAGACTCCTTAAGTAAATAAATACTGATAAAGGTGCATACAATTATGATGGTGACTATGGAGGAGGAGGTGGCTCAGAAACGTTCTCGTGTGCTTCGCTGTCATCCTTGACTCAATCGCTACAGTCATGTAGGTATGTAAGGGCACAATAGGGAAGAAGAAAAAGCAAGATAGGAAGATCATTATCCTTTTTGGAAGATAGCAGCTTTAATATTTTCAGTAGAATACAAAAAAGAAAGGAGAGGAAAAAATTTGTAAAGGTGCTTAAAGAATACCTGCATTAAAAATATTTAAGGTCGTCACTGCCTTTGATATATTTTAGTATGCATGATTTTAAAATGTCTTGTCACATTTAACAACACTAACATACATCCACTGGTTTTACAACGGTCATTCTTTGAATGCTTGCTGATTTTCTTTTTTGCATCATTGCTTGCTTTAACAGGGAAAGGGCACCAAAATGTGTGTGAAATATTTTCTCTAAAATATGCAGCCTACACCAATATGTTCCATATTTGTGGGTCTCGCTACACTAGATTATGCTGCATTCAGTTTCATGGAAGAGATCAAGGTAATCAATTCTTTTCTTGTTTAAATAAAATGTCAGTGAAAATAATCCTTTAAAAACAGCTTGAAGCACCCCTACAATGTTGTACATAGAGACAATCCAAGAAGAAATCAATATAATTGAATAAAAAGACAAAATTGTATTGCTAGTAATCAAACAAATAGCACCCATTTCAAGAGGCTTGCGTTTACTAACTACAGTCCTATGTACCTGACTCTGGCAAGGATGGACGAATACAGATACGTACAAGTAGAAAGAGCTCTCCCCTATTTTCTTAGGCAAGCTTTCCATACATTTCTATCCAAACTGTATTCTTAAATCAAATGAGTTTTGAACTCAGCATTGAAAAGAGTGCTGAATATAACCTAGTGAAGAGAGAGAAAGCAGGGTAAATTCCACAGAATCATAACAGTAAGTAGGAAATGAAGGTTGCTGAATAGGAAAACAAAAAGATGAGCCATATTAACACTCACCAAAAATTGATATTGAAAAGTATTTGATTTGGTATAAGATTTGTAGGGTTAGGTGCCAATTTTCTATCTATACATAGAAAATATATTGGTGTTCATGAATTAATACATTTTAAATGTATTGCATTTATGCCAAAATCTCTGAGGAGTATTTTTAATGTTAACATGATTCAAACTTTAGGACACCAGGTAATAAATTATTGAGATATTATCCTATGTTTATGAAATTAAATCTGATACCCTATCTCCAATATTAGCATCCAGTTACAAATGGCACTGTTTTTAGATTACCAGGGTAAAAATAAACTGCACCATAGACACATCATTCAGAAAGATTTAATTTTACTAATTAAAGATTTATTGCATAAGAATCCACTTGATAATTCAAAAGAGAAATATCAGTTCAAAGGCAATGCAGATCCCATTAAGGGAGGAGGGGGTCTAGAATCAAATACTAATAGCAGGTAAAGGCTTGTGTGGGGAAGTCACTGAAAGGAGACACTTCAAAACTGCTTGCTTATAATTTTTCATAAATGAAAAAATAAGTACACACTTAGGGGCCCTAACACTTGGCATAAATATAAGGTAAAGTTGTGCTGAAAACATACAAAAAAGCAGAATACTGACTAGACGACTGGTACCTCTTAAATAGTTGACATGAATGTGTCGCAAAAGATTCCACTAAAGAAACAATAAAATAAAGCAAGACGCCACAGACATAAAAAAAATAATAATTCGGTAGTGACAACAGAAAGGGACTCATTTCTAAAGTTTATAGAAAACTTCAAATATAAATAAGAATAAATACATAATCCAAAAGACCTGTGACATAAACAGACATTTCACCAAAGAATATATTTGGTTGGCCAACAAACATATGAATAAATGTCTGTGATAATTAGCTGCTAGAGAGATGCAAATCAAAGTGACAATGAGATATTATCTCACCCAGCATTGATAGTAAAGCATTAAAAAAACACCATAAAACATAATACACAAATGCTTGATAGTGTAGGAGAGACTGAAACATTCAAAAATGGCTGGGGGAATGTCAACCACTGCAGAAAGCAATATAGTACTTCCTTTAAATACAGTATGACCCAGCTATCCCTATGCTTGTTATATACTTCAGAAAAATAAAAGCCACAGCACAAAGAGATATATGTCCATTGATGTTCATTACAGTACTATTGACAATAGCAAGACATTGGAAGCAACCGAAATGCCCTCAGTGGAAGAATGAATACATTTATTTTAATATGTACAAACAATGTAATAAAACATAACATCATTAAAAAATAATGATGAATCTGTGAAAACCTCATAACATGAATGAAGCTGGAGGACATTATGCTGAATTAAATTATGCAATCACACAAGAGTACATGTTTTATTAGATGACTATTATAAAACGCCAAGAGAATGTTTTTATGCTTAATAAAAAACACACCACATCCTTTGATGACTCCCAGAGGTGGATGGTAAAGGGAGGGAGGTGAAGTCTAATGTTCGAATGTAGGCTTGTGTTAACTTTGAAGAAGAAGACACTATACAACAAAGGGAGATTGGTAAAAGATTATGGAGGTAGGAAAGGTGGTTGGCAGAAGTTAAAGGCAACACAGACATATACTGTCATATACACAATTGTGATAGGTAGGTTTGTTGTGCCAACATGCCAACGAACACATGTGAGGTTAGTTGAAGGGTGGAGAGATAAATGGGTTGGCGAGCCTCATCTCTTTCTCTCTCATGCTCTTTGATCATTGGATCTGTGTGTGACTGGCTTGCTTGTTCTGTGCCTCCATTTGCAAGCAACACTACCTGTGGGACGCCTACCCGTGGACTGTGTCCTTCAACTTGAGGTTCTTTCAAGACCTGCTTCGCCACACTACTGGAAGGTACATGTCCTGAGCTGAGGCCTGTTGGACCCTGTCATCTGACTGACTGTTGGTGACCTGCTTGCTGTTTGCTGCCTGTGACGGACTGCCAGTGTACTAGCTGTCTCACAGAAGTGAGTTGTACTGAGCCATTTGTACTGCTTAATAGATTACCTGTTTATTTCTTATATTTATCTATCTGTCTATCTATCTATCTATGATCAATCAATCAATCTATCATCTATCTATCTATCATTTATCTATATAAATATATACACAATTATTAATGTCCTGGTTTTATTTCTCTAAAGAATCCTAATCCTGCAACAGTGGTGATCTAGGACTATGTATTTGGATAAACATGCAGATAGAACAAGCTTAGGACGGATAATGGAAGTGTACTCAGGAATATATAAAGATTGATAGAAGATATTTATATATAGGTATTTACCTCTGCTGCAAATATATCCATGAATGTGGTGGTGGTATAGGGAGGCAAAGTAATGAATCCTTCTTAGACATAAGAAAACTGCCTTGGGGAATAAGTCACTGGCCCTGGAGAATCAGGACCATGTTCTCGTGGGACACTAAGTATGATCATAGGGCATTTTCCACAAAGACAGTGTTATTTACATGTGCGAGTAGCAACTCGGGTTTCAAAAGCTTGTGAGCATCCATCGAAGGTGAAATCCTGGTCTCTTCCTGTTCAGAGGAAAGAAGTGTAATAAAAATCAAAAGGCATATGGAACCAAATCATCCAGTGGACTAATGGACATGCAAACATCAGTCTCCGCAACCCTGAGCTAAGAAGAAGTAGATTGTGTGTGGCTACCACAACCAGCTTCTCTGAAAAAGGGTCACCTTAGAACGTCTTATAAATAGAGAGAAAAAAATGTAAAAATGTGGACTAAAACTCAAAGTCATCAAATGGATCCGATTTCCTGGTGAGACTGAGACAAGGTAAGACCACCATGAGACGGGGCTCCTGGGTGACTCTGACACTGAGGTCCCGCTTGTGGTAGTTTTCTACCATCCTCAGTCAGTTCCTATTAAAAGAGCAGCGTGTACCAGTGACCGTACTCAGAGGGTTAGGAGGGAAGGATGAATGGAAAAAGAAAACAGGGAGAAAGCTGCCTAAGTAATGGTTCCTAGAAGGGATTGTAGAGGATGAGTTGAAGCAAAATGTGTATGATTGTTAATTGTAATATTGATCGTCTATTCTGTAAACCTTCACCTAATTCAAAATACAAAAGTTACCAAAAATGGTATATATTTAGGGGTCCTAAAACATGGCATACATACACTATAAAACATTGCTGAACACACAAACAACAAGAAAAATTATGACTGATACCTCTGAATTATTAGATACTTATATGCATTAAATTATTTCACTAAAAAAATAAATTGAGACTCTTCAGGTCAAGGAAACTATTTTGGTAACCAAATATCAGACAAGGGACTAATTTCCAAAGTTTATGGAAAATTTTAACACCCCCTAAGAAAAAGACAAATAATTCAGTTTAAGAACAGACAGAAACATAAACAGACATTTCATTAAAGAAAACATTTAGTTGGCCAGTGAAATGCATGTGATAATTAATCATTCTAGAGATGCAAATCAAAGTAAAGGTAAGACATCATCTCACCCCATTATTAATAGCAAAATTAAAAACAAGGAAACAAAATAGTAGAAAACAACAAATGTTTAACAGTGTGTGTAGACTAGAACTTTCATACACTGCTGGTGGGACTGTAAAATAGTGCAATCACTGAGGGAAATGGTATGGCATTTCCTCATAGAAATATCAGAAATCCCTCTGGTAGTCTATACAAATAAGACCTGTAACATGAATACATACACCCATGTTTTTACTATTTATAATAGCAAAAAGAATGGAAATGCTCATCATGGGAACATATGCCCATCATGGGAATATATAAACACAATGGAATACTACGCACTGAAAGAGAATAATGGAATATTTGTGAAACACTGCATCACAAGGATGTATCTGTAAGACATTATGTGAAGTTAAATTGTTTGTGTTAGGCAGGGTTGTCTAGAGAAGCAAATCCAGAGACACTTATATGTGTGTAAGAAATAGCTTTATATCAAAGTGTAGCTATATGTTTATATTAAAAAAACATACCAGCCCAGTCCAGATCAAGTACATAAGTCCTAGATTGGCCCATAAGTCTGATACTAGTCCATAAATACCTCTTCAGATTCATTTAGCATATGCAATAATGCAAAATGCAAGCAGACCCCAGGTCAGTTGGTGCAAATTTTTGTGCATCCAGTGGTGGGGGAAGTATCTCCATCGACGTGGCTTGAAGTGGCTCATTGGCAGGAAGGTGAAACAGAAAGAGAGGAAGTTCCCAGTATGCTCATGAGAAGACCACGCCCACAAGGAAGCATCATTAGGCTGTGTCTTGATTGACATGCTAGACTCCACCCCTACACTTTTATCAAGTTGACATGAAATTATGTAACTACCACAGACATTACAGTACCTTGGGAGTGAGTTTCTACAGAAATAAATCATAAAGATGGAGAGTGGGGACTTGTTTCATGTCTACTTCATGGTAGTTCTCATTCTTTGTCTAGCTAGAGGTCAGCTAGGGCAACACTGTTTACTGGACTGCTTACTGGAAAGGTCTAGGGAAGTGAAAGTTTTGATTCATAGAAAATGTCTTTGGTTAATCCTCTCCGAAATAGCAAAAATGAATGTGATAAATGTACATTTTGAGTCAAAGGGCAAAATCAACACTTGAACTTCTCCTCTGAGACCGTGTTTCTTCGTCAACATGGCTGACAGAAGGTCAAAATAGCGGATAGAGGCCCCACCCTGGCTGGATGCAGTTAGAGGCCTAACGCCATATTGCTTATGAATGGGATAATTTAGATAATGATTGAATTTGACTTTTAAGAATGTGTTTACGATCTGACTGTACTAAGATGATACTGATTTTTTCTAATTATTGTTATTGTTATAATTGTAATAGAAATGATTATTAAGAAGTATGAAAATAGAGAGTTTGTAAGCTCACGGTCTTCAGCCACTAATCTGAATCTTTAAATGGGTTAGGACATGCTTGCAAAGAAGGCTCTGAAAAGATAAGCCCCACCCAGGGCCTTGAATGCCCTTCTTTCCTGCAGGCAGACTCTGCTCTCGACATTTGCATTTGAAGAGACTTTAATAATATTATTAACAATAATATGATTTTATTATTGTGTTTGTTTAAAAACTATGTATGTCTAAAGAGTTGTGTACAGGTGTCAAGTTGACAAGGGGTGGTCCGTGGTAGTTTCATGTCAACTTGATAAAAAAAAATTCCATATCAACTTGATAAAAAAAATGTGTAGGGGTGGAGTCTAGCCTGTCAATCAGGTCACAGCTTGATGCTGCCTCCTTGTGGCTGTGGCCTTCTCATGAGGATTCTGAGAACTTCCTCTTTCTCTGCTTTACCTTTCTGCCCACAAGCCACTTTGATTCCTACTGATGGAGATGATTTCACCACCACTAGATCCACAAGACTTAGCACCCACTGGCTTGTGGTCTTCCTACATTTTGCACCATTCTATGTGCTGCATGAGTCTGAAGAGGGATTTATGGACTAGTATTGGACGTATGGGCTAATATTGGACTTATGAACTTGATATGGACTAGGCTGGGATGTTTTCTTAATGTTCAATTACTCTTTGATATAAAGCTCTCTCTTACACACATGTAAGTATCTCTGGATTTGTTTACCTAGTCAACTCTGCCTAACACATTGTTGTTGTTACTGTTGTTAGTTGCCATCAGGTTGTTTCTGACTCATAGTGATTCCTATGTACAACAGAAAGAAACCCTGCCCGGTCATGCACCATTCTCACAATTGTTCTTATGTTTGAGCCTATTGACATATCCACTGTGTTAATCCATCTCGTTGAAGGTCTTCCTCAATTTTGCTGCCCCATTATTTTACCACGCATGATGTGCTTTTCTGCGGACTGGTCTCTCCTGACAACCTGGCCAAAGAATATGAGATGGAGTCTTTATCTTTAAGGAGAATTCTAGCTGTACTTCTTCCAAGACATATTTTTTTGTTCTTTTAGGAGAAAAAACATTGTAAATGGTATTTATAATACTTTTCACCAACACCATAATTCAAATACATTAATTCTTCATCTATTTCCTTATTCAATGACCAACTTTCCCATGCATCTGAGGCAACTGAAAATACCATGGCTTAGGTTTTGTGCAATTTACTGTAGTCCTTAAAACAACATCTTTCCTTTTCAACATGTTAAAGAGGTCGTATACCACAGGTTTACCCAATGAACTACATTATTTGATCTATTGACTGCTGCTTCCAGGAACATTGATTGTGTATACAAGCCAGATGAAATCCTGGACAACATTTCTCCATTTATCATGAAGTTCCCCACAGGTCTAGTTGTGAGGATTTGGGTCTCATTTACATTGAGTTGTCATTCATATTGAAGGCTGCAATCTTTGATCTTCCTTCCCAAGAGCCTCAAGTCTTCCTTACTTTCAGCAGGCAAGATGTGTCATCTTAATATGGCAGGTTGTTAAGAAGCCTTCTTCCAATGCTGATGTCTCATTATTCTTCATATAACCCAGATACTATGATTATGTGCTCTGTGGACACACTGAATCAGTATGGTGACAGGCTGCACCCTTGGCATATGCTTTCCTGATTTTAAACCTGTAGTATGCCCTTGTTCTGTTTACACAACTGCCTCTTGAGTGTTGCTGTGATGCTAGAAGCTATGTCACTGGTATTTCAAATACCAGCAAGGTCACCCAAAGTGAACAGATTTCAGCAGAACTTCCCGACTAAGAACAGACTACAAAGTAGGGATAGGTTGTCCACCTCTGAGGAATTAGCAACGGAAAATCTTATGGAGAGAATCAAACATTGTCAGCAACTGAAGAGAAATTAGTCAGGGCCAAATATTCTATGAGAGCTGTATGGTGAAAGGTGAAGAAAAGATTTCACATACTTAAAAATAAAATGCTTTAATGGTTCCTAAGGGTAGGAATGGCTATGAATAAAACAAAGCAAATTGTATTTTGTAGTTCATGTTTATTCAACTTTTTCTTTAAATATAGTTTGACAAAAATTCTAATATATGTAATTATATGAATGAATAATCTACCTTAATGGACGTATTAGCTTGATAGTCAACTTAGGAAGAGGGGACAAGAATGTCTTCTGAATTTTCAAAATGATGACCTATAACGATCATCTACATCCATTGTGTGTTTGTGTGTGTGTGATGGTGAGATTCCAGTTGTAGAATGGTTCCAAGCTAGAACTTTCCACTGCTCAAACAGCAACGTTTGAAAGAAATCTGTTCAGTGTTCTTCAGTTTGCTCCACAGATGAGCCAAAGATCCGGTGTAACATGCCGGTACCGGCTAAGAGTGAGTCACAAGTTACGTCTTGCTGAGACCACAAAGGGATGATGCTTCAGTCTCACCAATCTCACTCAGACAACATATCATGCTTTTGTTAGTGTGTTAAAACATTTGTCATTGTGATTTTTTTTTTGCATATCACAACCATGGCTGACAAATTAGTGATTCAAGCAATAAAACTAAGAAGAAAACGGTGAGATCCACGTAGAGTTAAAGGAAGAAATCACTGCTAAATTTGAATCAGGTTGCCTTCCCTGACTTGAAGGGTGAATACAAAATGCCTAAGGCAACATTATGAACATTTAGCAGGAAAACAAAATGTGATTAAAGTGGCTAATCTACCGTAGCAAGCGGTGTGAAATAGTTAACCATGAAAAAAGACCCGAATCATCGAAGAGGTTGAACGTTTATGTTAATCTGGATAAATCAGAAACAACTCGATGGCAATAGTGTATCTGAGATGGTGAGATGCAAGAAGGCTAAATGCGTACATAGTGATTGAATGAAATATGTGGGAGCGAGTGCTGAGCATCCTGATGTGTTCAAAACCTGTCTTGGCTGGTTTGAAAAATTCAAAAAGAGACCAGGCATACACAATGTAGTGAGGCCTGGGGAAGAGGAGAATGCAAATAAAGACAAAGCCTATAAGTTTGTGACATATTTTGACAGTCAGTGTACTGTATTTATTTACTGTCTTGTGTTTTGATATTTAACACACTGGATTGATTGTGTTTCCATGTTGTAGGGGCCATTTCCACAATTTAGGGATGTTAATATTTGTTAACGTCCTGAAAAAAAACAAATTTATAAGTGTAATTTTGGAGCCTGAAAATCAATTATTTGGCTTTCCATTATTTCTTATGGGAAAATATATATGACTGTGTGTGTGGAAAGAAAGAAGAAACAGAGATTAATTTGATTTTAAAGAATTGTTTCATGTACTTGTGACAGTGTTTAAACCTACACTTCTTAGGCACATGGAACCCACACAGGCTGGAACTGAATGCGGTCTTATGTTAGAAATACGTAGCCCATGGGGTGGGGAAATTCCAACATGATATACATGATTACAACTTTGAGACAGAAACCTTCTCCCTCCAGTTTTTGCTCTTATGGCCCTTAATTGGTTGAAAAAGATCCACCCACATTGTAGAGGGTAACCAAATACCTAAATTGTTTCTTATTTAAATACTTCCATAACAATATCTAAACTAGTATTTTATCAAACAACTGGGTACCATAATCTAGTCGAATCAACATAACATTGACTAAGTCCGATCTTTTAAACTGCACATGACAAAATTCTAATCATGTTAACATTTAAGGAATCAGTAAATAACATTGACAATATTAAAACATTTTAACCACAGTAAATTTGTTAAAATCAAACCAAGTTCACTGCTATAGAGCCACTTCTGAAACATAATAACCTCACATATGGTTTCTAAGATTGTGAATCTGTACAGTGGCAGGCAGCTGCATCTCTTCCACAGAGTGGCTGTTGGATTTGAAACACTGACCTTGTGGTCAGCAGTATAACACTTATCCCACAATACACCAGAGCTCCTGTAATGCATGTTGGCAAAGAAAAAATAGAAGCAGAAGCAACTCCATGGATTTGTTATAAAGAGCTAAGTAGGGACCTATAGGCATATGTGATTGTTGAAAGTGCTGGGGAAATTGAGATGAGAGAAATTTTCTTTGAAGACTGGGGCTGCATTTGTCAGGCTTTGATCATAGAAACAGAAGCATTTATTGTAATATAGAATGAAGTCTTTATTATAATGATTGACCTTATATAACGAGGGAGCTGGTTAACTTTTTAGTTTATTATTGTGTAGCTACTGCTTCTATGTCAAGTTCTATATTAGAAGTCAGCAAGAAGGGCAGGTTAGAGAAAAACAAAAAAGGTGAACCTGGAATAGAAGAAAAGAAGGGCAAAAGCAATGCGTAGCTCATGAGAATAATCTGTAACCCATATTGGCCTTTCATTTTCCCTAAACTTCACATTCTATGGTGTGGGTGACCTGAAATACAGTCTGTCATCTTTCTTTAAAGAGCTTATTCTTCGTCTGGCTCAGGAGTCATGGAAATGAAAAGTGGTGATTCTAAAGGAATTATAGGCTCTCTTGCTGCTTCAGGTCAATAAAGTGGGTCAACGGACCCATCATCAGCTACAAGAGTCAACAGTGAGCTGTCAAGTTTAATTATGGATGCTTCTTCCCCTTCAACTTACACATCTCATTGGATTTTGTTTGAGGCAAATTTCAACTGAGAATGATAAAAGGGAAAACATTCTTCAAAACACATTTCAAATTTAGATATGGTGATCTAAAAAAAGCCATCTCATAAAGACTGCATCAATATCACGGAAAATCTCATCCTTGACTGAGTTAAGGCGGTTATTCCAAAAAGGTCACTGTCAACCTGCTATAATTCTCAAGAATGTCCAAGAAAGTGCCACCAACACTCGGAGTGCAGCAACAAAATGCATCGTGCTCAGAAGATCCTTCCAGACCTAAGCCACACTCACCACCATTGGTACTGACTCACAGCAACTCGGTAGACCATGGTAGAACAACCCCTGCTGGTTTCTGAGATTGTAACTTTTTCAGGAGTAGAAAGCCCTTTCTTCCGTGGTGATGTTGGGGCTTTCAAAACCCTGAGCTTGCAGTTCTCAGCTCACTGGGTGACCACTGTGCCAACAGGAGTTCCTGAGAAAGCCTCACATATTTGATTACATTTATTCTAAGAAAATCATGACTTGTTCCTCCCACCTTCCAAATTTCCAAAGGGTCTCTCTTTTTAGAAAATTCAAAGTCAGGACCCTAAAAAGAAGATGACATGATATCTATTTCCTGGTTTCTCTCCTGGACATTGAATAAGCTCCTCTTAAAAACCAAACTCACTGCCATCCATTCAATGCCAACACATAGTGACCCCATAGGACAGGATAGAACTGCCCCTATGGTTTTCTGAGACTGAAATGCTATGTGAGGAGAAAGGCCCATCTTTCTCCCAGCTGTGAAATAACTCACATTTAACCAATGAGAGTTTTCTATCACCCTTACTTCCCTGCCTCTCCCTCGATGCTACTGCCTCTGGTAACCACTAATAAATTTGGACTCTACACAATTGCCTCTCTTTTAAAAAATATAACAATTTTATTGACATATAATTCACACATCATATAACCCAATGGTTTAAACACATTAAACAGAGTTATACAATAAACACCACAATCATTTTTAGGACATTCTCTTCTTTCTTGTACTTCTCTTTATAAGCTCCCCATTTCCCCCCCAAACTCCACTGCCACAACCATAAGGTACTATGAATCAAGTTACTATGTCTATAGATTTATCTATCCTAAATTTAATACAAAGAAAAGTATACAAATTCAAAGTTCAACAAAAACAACCACAACAAAATAAAACAGAGGGAAAACCTCAATTGATAAGAGAGCAGAACATAATAAAAACTAAAACAAATTTTAAATGGGTTAAAAGGGAGACAGTGATAAGGTGTTAAATTTCAACCTAAGTCTACCTGTACTGATCCACTTCCCAATGATTTATGTCTGAGAGCAAGGCTATTCACATCGCTGGTCAATGGTCAGAGGCGATTCTCTGGAAGCTATATTCACATGAGGATCATGCAAATGGATTTTGGGCTTTCACTGCCATCCAGAGCCTTCTGTTATCGCAGTCTTCCGAATTGAAGCTCTAATATTGTTCCCTCTTACAGTGTTAGGTTTTACTATGTGCAATATTAGAATAACACAAGCTGGTTTCCTTCTTCCATGTGGACTTAGTTAGTGTCTCACTTAGATGGCTGCTTGTTTTTTTTGTTTTTTTTTTTAGCTCTTCTGAGAACCTTTTTTTCCCCAACTTCTTTTTTTTTTTTTTTTAAACATTTTATTAGGGGCTCATACAACTGTTATCCCAATC
>NW_022103912.1:5669695-5686416 GCF_000313985.2 Echinops telfairi | reverse complement strand
TTGTTTTCTCCTCCAGATTGTTCATCCAGCCTGTCCTATCCAGTCAGGCCTGTGGAGACAACATGCATAAAAACAAGACAGAGCAAAACCAAGCAACACTGTCAAGCCTTTAAAACCCCATATGCTATTATTTTTGATAGCCAGGCACCACCTGATTTCTTTTCTACACTTGGTTCTAGTACCCATATACTCAGTGATCTCTTCATGAGGGCAAGTATCAAGTAGGGCTGTATCACAATAACTAATATTTTTTAGAATCGGGCTATGATTACGTGTGAGCTCAAAATCCACTCATGTATCTATGGTTCTTATGTGTCCCCAGTCTACATAGACATACTTATCCTTTTAGTGGAGGGCATTATAAATCATCTCCATTGGGCATGTGGCAATTATATTGATTTAAAGATAATATACACATGTAAAGAAGGCCAAACCCTTACGACTGGACCAATAGATATCATCATGATAAATGGAGAAAAGGTTGAAGTTGTCAAGACTTTGTTTTGCTTGGGTCCATAATCAATGCTCATGAAAGCAGCAGTTAAGAGATCAAAAGGTGTATTGTCTAGGCAAATCTGCTGCATAGACCTCTTTAGAGTGTTAAAAAACAAGAATGTCATTTTTAGGACTAAGATGCACCAAGCAATGGTCTCTCCAAATGGCTCATATGAATGTGAAAGTTGCACATCACCGAAAAATAAAGAAGAATGAGTTTGAAATGTAATGCTGGAGACGAATGTGGAAAGTACCAGGGACTGCTGAAAAGACAAGCTGATCTGTCTTGGATGAAGTCCTGCCAGAGTGTTCCTTAGAGACAAGGACAGCCAGACTTTGTTTCACCGACTTTGAACATATTATCAGGAGAAACCAGTCCCTGGAGAAGGACATCATGTTTGATAAAGTGGTGGAGGAGTGAAAAAGAGGCAGGCCCTCAACGAGATGGATTGACATAGTGGCGGCAACAATGGACGCAAACATAGGAAAAGTTGTGAGGATGGCATTATGCATAAGGTCATTGCGTGTCAGAACTGGCTTGATAGGACCTAACAGCAGCAGCAGCAGCATGGATGATATCATTCATTACCCACGGGTATTGAATTTAAGATGCTGTTGAGAACAGGTAATCATACATGTACAGACCAGCTTTTAGACAAACCACATGAATTGTTGATTTGTACAGATTAAAAGTTTGAGTGACTGGGCACTATATTTATGCAGACAATGAGAGTAGGAGATAGGGCAACATTTTAATAATGCTCATTCACAAAGGTAGAGCTCTGTTAGCTGGATTAAAACACATCTTTAAAAAAATCAAAGAGAATATATAAGTAGCAAACATGTGGTAGGCTTATATTGACCTTTACTGGCCACCTTCAAAGCCAGAAATTTGAACCAGTGACTTTATAATCCATATCCTTGGGATAGTAGGTATCTTACTTTCCCATTGGCTCTTCCCAAGCTTAAATCCAAGAGAGCATTTCAGTTATTGTAATCTGCTACAGGTGTGTTAAGGAAAAGCTCTGTTCAGTGGGGTTTACAAATTTGATCCTTCTGCTGTGGCTTATGAAGGATGCTGTACACCTTGAGAAGGACAGATAGTAAAGTTGCTCATTTTTCTCCCATGGAGGGGTCTATATAAATAATTTTATGCATTTTTCTGAATTTCAGGTTGCTCTTTGTAGCTTCCCCACTAACAGAAGTGAAATCACATTCTCTGAGAACAGTCATGCTACTCCACTTCTGGACTTGAAGTTTCATTAAGGTTCACTGAGAACCCTTGTGGGGATGTCTGTTGATTTGGGGTGACCATGGTACAATGGTTTACGGCAAGAACTGATTGGTCTTCTCCCTCTCCCCACCAACATGAGAAACTGAAGCTGAGTTGAGGCCTCCTCTGCCCAAAATTTTTAATATGAACAAATAAGGTGGTGCTATGAAGATCATGAAGCATTTCCTGACTAAGAGACCGTATTAGAAGATTGCATGACCTGAGAGGAAGATGTCTGTTTTGGTCTTGGTGTTTATTTTTACAGTATGGTCTCATACAATATTTGTCTTTTTGAGATTGACTAACTTTTCCCAGCATAATGGTTTCCCGGTCTATCCATGCCATGCGTTGTTGCAACATTTGCCTTTCCTTACTTACAGAATTGAGGTCATACAGGCAGATAGGTCTTGGCGCATACTTGTCCTTTATCTACTTCGGATGGATATAAAAAAAATTATTTGCTTTAAACAGAAAGAGAAAAAGGACTTGGGAATCAACTGGACAAGAGGTAAGTAGTAAGTTTTCGATGATTTCACTTTTAATGGTATACTATTCCCCTTTGAAGGAGGCCTGATGTTTTAGGGGATTAAGCAGAGGGCTGCCAACCACAAACTCAGCATTTTGAAGCCACTAGGCAATTAGAGGGAGAACGATGAGACGTTCTGCTCTCGTAAAGATTTACAGCCTCGGAAACCCAAGGGAACAGGTCTATTGTGTCCCATGGCCTCACTATGTGTCAGGATTGCCTCAATAGTAGGGACAAGTTAGTTTCTGTTTCATTTTACACTTTAGTAATTTAATAAAAACAGAGTCATCGAGTTATGAAATTTCAGGACACATCATTTACATGTTAATCTTTGTAAATTACATGATCTTACATGCTGTGGTATACTTGGGAAATTGATCTCCCACTCTCCAGATCATTTGTTATTTATTCCAAGTATGCCTCCTTTGTTTTTTTAGAGATGTCGCTAGCTGTTAGTCTTCCAGATGGTTCCAACTCATAAGAAGCGATGCACAGCAGACGGAAACACTGCCCAGTCCTACACCAGTTTCACAATGGTTCTTAGGTTTCCGCTCATTTTTGCACCCGCTGTGTCAATGCATCTTGTCAATGCAACCCTTCCTCTTTTTCACTGTCTGCTTTTCCAAGCATCATTTTCTTCCCTAGGGACTGGTCTCTTCTGACAATCTATCCAGACAAAAAGATACTTCCAGGTTTGCCTCTGAGGAATATGCTGGCTGTACTTCTTCCCAGACAGATTTGTTTATTCTCTGACAGTCCACGGTACTTCAAATAGTTTTTCACCAGCACCGTGATCCAAAATGCAGGAATTCTTCTTCCTTCTTCTTTATTCAATGTCCAACTTCCACATGCACAGGCAATGGAAAACACCATGGCCTGGGTCAGGTGCACCTTAGTCCTCAAAGTAACAGCCTTGTTTCTCAACACTTTAAAGAGGTTTTGTGCAGCAGATTTACCTAATGCAATGTGTAATTTGATCTCTGGACTACTGCTTCCATGAGCATTGATTGCAGATCCAAGTAATAGGAAATCTTCGACAATTTCAATCTTTTTTTTGTCTTTATCCTGATGTTACCTATTGGTCCAGTTGTGAAGATTTTTTTTCTTCCCGTTTTTCTTTCCTTCCGTACATACTGAAAGCTGCAGTCCTTGAGCTTTAGCAGCCAGGACTTTGCGCCCTCCTCACTTTCATTAAGTAATGTTGTTGCAGGGGCAGTGCATTATTTAACGTTGCTCTTCTAGCCAAAGTCTCTAACTTCCACCAAAGACCCTTTCTGGCACAGGTCTGGAAGATACTGACACAATTCACCTGTGTAATTGTGAACAGAATTTCCAGGAATGCCATCCTGCTTTGGATACATTGAGTCATCTGAGAAGCAGCAGGGGGGATCTCATTTCTAGCAAGAGCCAGGAGTGGAACGTGCCCTCTGGACCTGAGATCCATGTGTAGTGAACCTTCTGGATCCAGAAGACAGCTATAACATCACAACAGCAAGCAGCACCAGGAGGTAGAGCATGGCACAGAGTGATGGACTTCCCAACAGAGCAAGTAAAGCTGAGTACTTTTGTGCAAGAGGCTGCCTTGCTGGAGTGAGTGTCACTGGGCACTTACTTGCTCATCACAGGCAATGCAGGACATTGAAAGAATACAGCTGTGTATACTTTTTATCTCTGTATGCTAATTAGAAAGCTGATCATTTGATAACCACGTAATGGTGTATTTAAAACAATGATAAGTTTTATGAAGGAAAGGTATAAAGAAACATGAGAATGTGATTCGATAGGAGACTTTGTAAAAAAAAAAAAATCTTGATGAGACCATGCTTGAGTGCAGAGTTGAAGGATGGTTGTGAAAGGGATGCAAACGCTCCAAGGACAAAAAGAACACATGTCCCACAAGGGCCTGAGTCCAGGGAGCATCTTAGGATCTGACAGAAGGCCAAGGGCAACAATTATACCTGCTTTGGCCTACTTCAGCAGGGTGTCAACTCTCCAACATTATGTCATAATGAGTCAACACCAAACTCACTTGTCTTCCCCTTCCCCAGTCCAATGCACTGATGACAATATGCTGATGGAATGCACTCGGAAAGAAGATAAAGGCTCTAGATTTAGTGGCAAGATATGTGTGTGCTAGGGGTGGAAATTGATCCTACAAAAGTTCCGGTACCCTCAACCTTCATGACATTTTTATGGGTCCAGTTATGTGGAACAGGACAATTACTTAAAATGAAGGATAAGTTATTGAATTTGGCCCCTCCTACAAATGAAAATGAGGTACAATGCCTGGTGTGCCTCTTTACATTTTGGAGACAACATACCCCTTATATGTGTATGCTACTCCAATCTACTTATCAAATGATTCAAAACTGCTACTTTTGGCAGAAGGGTCAGAACAAGAGCAGGATCCATAGCAGATTCGAATTGCCATGCACTTGGGACACATGAACTAGGTGATATGCTTGCAATGGCAGATTAGCGTTTAGAAGGCCTCCGTTAGTGAATCACAGGGCCAACCCTTTGTATTTTGTAGCAAAGTCCTGCCATCCTGTGCTGTTTACTACTTGCTTTTTGAGAGATAGCTTTAAACTTATTACTGGAATTTATACTCTGAATGCCGACTTCAGGGCCACCAGGTCACCATGCAACCTCAGATGCACATCATGGACAGGGTTGCCTAACCCACAGCATCATAAAAGGTATGTAAAGAGATCATCATTATTGGGAGGGAACCCTCTCAATGGGCAAAAGTTGTGAAGATATTTTTGTCTTATCAATGCTAACCAAATGGTGACATCAGGGAGATGTGTTTGTAACAGCTCAGTAGATAGGTACATAATAGATGGAAAACCAGGATCCTCTTTCTCTGGCCACTTCGGCTATTGTCCGGTGAACTTAAGAGCAAAGTGGCTCCAGTGGCATAATGAAGTTCATACATGGGCACATGAACATGTACTTCCTCTCACCAAGGGAGACTCAGCTAGGGGAAATGCTGAATACCCAACCTCTCAGAAGCATAGAATGAATTTACAATCCTTAACCAATAACTTGGTTCTGGTTTGATTACCTTGGACCATAGAAAGTACAGTGAGTCACCCTTACTAGAATAGACACTGTCTCTGTATATGAATTGGCCTTCACTGCATACAACGCTTCAGCAAAACTACCATCCATGGACATATCTACCTTATCTACCATTATGGTATCTGAGATGGTTAGATTTTGTGTCAGTTTGATAGGACTTATGTGGAGGTAAGGGCGGAGGCCAACTGGTCAATCAAGTCACAGACTGACTAAGGCTCGTTTAGATTGTGGCCTTTCAATAGGAGAGAGACTGGGAATCTCTCTCTCATCGACTCTGTGCCATCTTGCTTGTCTGGATTGCACATCTAGTTCTGGGGTCTGCAACCCATGCAGGCTGCTGCCTCCAGGAGCCTGCCGTGTTCTGAAAGACCTTGGATCCATGTTACTCTGCACCCAGAACCTGTGTGCTCCCAGCTTCACGTCCCTGCTTCATCCACAGAGAGCTGCATGAGTCTGATATAAAAGTCTCTCTTAATAAGCTTTTGTGATTAGAGTACATGTCTTTGAAGAGGTTTTAACTGCGTGATCTTGAAAGAAAAGGATTTTAAAAAGTGAAGCTATGATTTTGATAGTATTGTGATGCATAACACCTAATTTAGTTATTGAATTATTTTCGGTGATGAGAGGCTTCTCACAGACGTGTAGTCAGTTACAGTGAGATATTCATGTTCATTAGCTTTAGCTTTCATTACAAGTTCATCACTCTTACTCCAGCAGGTTTTTTTCCTAGTGTAAACTTTCATTTGTGAAAACTTCATTGACTTTAAAATATATTTTTTCCTCTTGTGTGCCCTTCCAAAGAGAGGCAAACAATAACTCCTCATGTACCCTGCCTTCATCAACATATTTTACATAAAGTAACTATTCCATTTGAGAATAATCGGCTGTTTCATCAAACCTAATGGCAGATTTTGGACAGTCCTTAAGTTTGGCAATATTAACTGCCATTGAGTCAGTGCTGACTGACAGCATGCTGTGGGTTTCTGAGACTGTAATTGTTAACAAACGTAGAATGCTCAGCCTTTCCTCCACAGAGCTGATGGTGGTTTAGAACTGCTGACAACGCGGATCGCAGCCCAGTGGGTAAACACCGCACCAGCAGGGTTTCATAAGTCTGGAGATGAGCTGCTGGAATTTGTTATTACTGATTTCAGAAATTCTTTTGGAAATCGTATCATTTGATGAAGGAATTTTACAAGTTTCATCCCCATATTTTCCATGTGGAATATTTTTCAAATTTTATTTTAATAGCACCAACACGAGACAATCTCTTAGTCTGTAGGGCTTTTTGGTTTCTGCAAGTAAATAATAAGTTTCCTAGGATGCAAGTTAATATTTCTTGTTGACAGTAGCACATTTCTCAAAACTCCCTTTTCTTTGTTCTTGAAGATTTTAAAAGTCGTTCTGACAGGTAGCGAGATTAGGGATAGAGGGGGCATTGTCTCCACCAAATGCCACAATAAAGGGGTTGGAAAGGAATCAGGCACGCATTAGACACCTATGGGGAAATCCAAATCGGACATAAGCAGACCTTGGCCACCTAGGCTCACGTGGAAGCCAACTGGGACACACCCTCATTAGGCACCAGCAATATGACATCACACAGGTACACCTAAACTCAGACCATAAGATCGGGCCAATACCCTCAACCATGCGCCCCCCACCCCGACCCCCAGGCAATGTGGATAGGAGGGTTTACATAGCAGACTGCGGGCAAGCCTTCCTTGAGTTCAGGTGTTCCCTTATAGGTCAGAGGGGGAGATTTCCCTGTGTACTCTGTGCGCAGGCGCCGGCATGCCCCTGGTGCTCGCACTCTCTTGGTTTTTCATGCTCAGGCTTCGGGCACTCTGTTGGCTCTGTGGACTCTTTCGTGATCCCCTGAAGGGACAATTTTCAGTCGTGAACTTTCCCATGGCCTCCACCATGCTGCCTCGCATACTCCCCGAGATAGCATGTACTTTCTTGCATACTCCCCGAGATAGCATGTACTTTCTGAGACGGTAACACTTGAAACTTCCCTTTCCCTCATAAAAGGATTGACAAAAGTGCTTCTGCCACGTGAATTCTTTCAGCACTGAGAAGCAAGAACCGAGGCAAATCACCCCAGAAACCTAACAGCTCAAGGTATTCCTTTAGTTTATTGCCATATGCTGTATTCTTAGTATTAAAATGCTGCTTTAGTTTGGATAATTTCATATTCTCTGAGGCCAAAACTTCATCACAAATTAAGACAATATTTTTCCACACCATCTTTAATAAAAGCAAATCTGTATTACAAAGTTGATTCAATTTATTTTCTTTTTCATGTAAATTTTGATGTATGACAACCTGGTAGAAAGATTGACACATTGTCATCAGTATTTTTACCTTTTCTTCTAAATTTAGTGACCTATCTATAACTGAAAATATTTTTGTCCTGAAATATAAATATTGCTTATAATTTACCAAGATAATAGCTTTAGTTTATGAAATTACATCTGTGTTTGCTTAATTTTGAAAGTTGAAGTTCACCCTTACACCTAGCAGTGATAAATATAATTAAAAGATGCTTATCTTTATTTGATGCAATTAAATACTAATATTTCTGTGAAAGAAGGAAAAAACAGCAATTTTAAATATCAGCCTTTCTATCACAATACCATCTAAAGATATACTAATATGATACATACAGAGAACGATTGTTGGAAATACTAAAAGTCTGTTTTCTATATTTAAGTGACTATTTGGCTGTAAGAGAGAAAACTTTCTATATGTAGTAAAAACACTGCAATTCATAACCTACAGTCATCTCAAATGTGAACCCAGATGTTTCTGGCAGCATTCACTGGTGTCGCAGTGTCACAGCACATACAGCACGGCATGCACATGGGGTGTGTTCGGAACCAAGGCTGCAGGTAAGTCATGTGATGCAACATGGGCAAGAGCTGTCAGAAGCAGCTCAGATTCATCACACATTTGATTTTGAGTTAATTTTTGTTTCTGGTGCAGTCAGAAATCTTTTACTGTTGTAAAATATCCCGCAATCCCCCTTTCAGTTGCACCAGCCCCATATGGGGTTGCAACCTACAGTTTAAGACGCTTTGTTCTAATACAGAGTATCAGAGTAGGGGATACTGGTAGCTAAAGACCATGTAGCTCTTCTGATCTCAGAAACACGGAAGATGCTGTTTATGTGAATCATTAGTCTATTGGACTATTTAAATGTCTTTTATTTTCTTCTCCCCTCTCTCCTTTGGGTAGGGAGAGACCACCAATTGTACCTCAGATGACTGCACACAAACTTTTAAGATCCCAGTTTCTACTTACCACAGTTACCATGTAGACTCTTCCAATGGATTTTCATATCCCCCAAGACCATGATGCTGAGCCCCAGTCTCAGAGATTCATTCCTTCAAGATATTTGGTTATATATAGGAAATTTTAATAAATGTGCCTCCTGTATGGTCCACCACATTCATTAATATATTTTCAGCAAAGGTAAATAAACACACATATACCAAAATTTCCCAGTAAACCTGTGTATACTTATCCCCCCAGACCTATTCAACTTGCTTGTCTCTCATGCATCCACTTGTCTATTACCATTATTGCAGTATTTGTGTATACAGTGAACCCTCGCCACTTCGCGCTTCGACTTCCGCGGCTTCACTCTATCGCGGTTTTCGCGTAACAGCGCATGCTCTGTCATTACTGCCACTGATTGCCTCATACTGTACACGCTTCTGTCTGCATCGCTATGTATCGGAGCTACGTATCAGATGCATTTTTGCTTTTGTACAGTGTACTGTAATTGTTTGCGATTTTTAAGAAATTTTATCTAAGCCCTATGATGGCTCCTAAGCGAGCTGCTTCTTCTAAGCCTTCTGACAATAAAAATAAGCGCCAGAGGAAGATGCTCACCATCCAGGGAAAGGTAAAACTTTTGTATATGATCAAAGATGGCAAGAAAATCGTGGAGGTTGCATGCCATTGATTACAGTACTTGTAAGAACTATGTATAATAATACTGTATGTGAAATATGTAATACTGTAAACTAGATGCCATAAATAATATAATAAATAATAAATGATAATTGTAACGTCCAAAATGTTTTACTGTATTTTCCCTTTTTCGTTTAATAAATTGGGTAATACGAGTGTAATGGTGACTAAAGGGTGTTTTTTCATGTCCTCTATGCTCTAACTACGAAAATATTTGATTTACAAATAAGGAATCCTACTTCGCGGAATTTCATTTATCACGGTAGGGTCTAGAATCGATGAACCGCGATACACGAGGGTTCACTGTAATAGTCTTTACCTCTGTACCCTTTAACTCTAACCCTATCAGTGTCTTCCACTGACTCCATCTTATTTTTGCAGACTTCCCCTTCATTCAAATTAACATGTGCCTATCCTTTAGCAGCTGTGGTGGCAGAGTGGTTACGAGTTAGGCTGAGATTCACAAGATCAGCAGTTCAAAACCACCAGCCCACTCTGGGGAAGGTAGACTGGGCTTTTCACTTCCATAAAGAGTTCGAGTCTCAGAAACCCTCCGAGGCAGTCCTGCCTTGTCCTATAAGGTCGCTGTGAGTCGCATTAACTCCATGGCAGTGACTGAGCTAACCTTTAGCTAGTAATTTATCCCTCCTTACCTCCCACCCCTGGTAACCATCCAATAACAGTTCTTTTAATGTTACACCTTTTCTTGATTTTACTTTCAAAGAATATTTGTCCTTTTGTTAACAATGAACTCTACTCAGTATAATGTTTTCCAGGCGTATCCATGGTAGGAATGTTTTACAGAATCATTGTATTCCTTAATATGTAATATTTCACTGTGTGGATGTCCTTTTTATCATTGGTGGAATTTATTTCCCATTTCTCCTTTCTCCTACTGGTCAGATTTTAGGTTTTTCCATCTTTGAAAATACAGAATTTTTTTTTCTCCCTCACCTGTGACCCTTTGTTCTATGGATTTGGATTTATTGATTCTAAAAGAAGGGGTACTGCCACTGGGGGACATAATACTGATTCATTTGAATTGGAAGTTAAGGATGGCATCTAGCCATTTTGGGCTCCTTATGTCTCTGAGTTAATGGTGAAGAAGGGAATTATTGTATTTTGATGTGATTGATGATGATTGGATTAACATTATATAATGGAGGTAAAGAATAATATGTCTGGAATACAGGTGAACACTAAGGATATCTCTTTTTACTACTGTGATGGTTAGGTTTTATGCTAACTTGTGTGCACCTGTGGGATGGTATGGGTGGAGTCCAATTAGCTCATAACCTGATGATGTCTCCTATTTATCAGAGTAGAACTAGCATTTCCCTTGGCCCTCTCCTTGTCCTTCCTCTTGCTTGGATCCTGAGTCTAGCTTCAGGGACCAGTGGTTGCTATGTGGCCTACTTCCTTAGGATCTGTTGACAGCTTAGCATAGTCCCTAGCTTGGGTCAACTCAACTCTGTTCACTAGTCTCTGGTCTTCCTGAAGATCTGCTTCATTTTCCTGGTCCATCAGTGGACAGCTGTATGAGTCTTAACACAACTACCAAGTTCTGTAACTAAGAACAATGGTCAATTACAGCAACCCAATTATGATATGATAATTAGTGAAGCATATCCTTCAGTATAAAGATTTGGGTCACCCCATTAGGGAAGGAACCAAGCCTGGCTGAGGGGCTTGGTGAGAGCAATGGGATGGAAGAAATGTAATGTAAGAATGGACAATTAGGAGATCAGTTGCAGAAGCAAGGATTACAAGGCAGTACCCCCAAAAACCCAAAATATTTTTCTTAAAACTATGTATTAAAATTTTTTTTTTACAAAACAAGCTTATCGCCTTCAACCTACTTTCCATTGCACTTCATACATTTGTCAAACCTGCAATTCCATTCTTTGACATCATTTTCAAACTCATTTGTTTGGATGGCTGACAGCACCTCCCTCGTTTTATTCTTCACCTCTTCTATGTTGTCAAATCGCTATCCTTTCATGCCCCTCTTCATTCATGGAAACAAACAAACAAAAGAGTCACACAAAGCAAGGTCAGGTAAATAAGGTGTGTGGGGAAAGAGAGTCATGCTGTATTTTTCCAAAAACTGGTGCACTGAGATGACTGGGTGAGCAGGTGCGTTTTCATGGTGGCAAAAGCAGTCCCCCATCTGCCACAAATGAACGTTTTTTAAAAAATTGAACACTGTTATGCAATCTTCTCAGAATCTCTAAATAGAAAGCTTGATTAATGGTCTGACGTGGTGGAACAAACTCCAAAGACACGATGAGTCGATAGTTTCATCCTTTCGGGATGGTGATCGACGTCCAGAATGAGGTTTGTCATCAATCAACATTTCACCTTTGTTGAAAAGAGAAAACCACCAGTAAAACTTGAGTTTTTCCCATAGTAATGCCCTTGTAAGTTGTGCTCAACATCACAACAGTTTCTTCAGCATTTCCCCCCAGCAGGAAACAAATTTTCACAACTGCAAGCTGTTATCTTAATTTGGCCATCAGAAAAACGAGCTTAGAGCAAACTGCTTTTACAAAAAAATTCACTCTAACCAGAGAGAACCTTCCCAGGCGATGCCACTGGGTGCACTAACTCAAAGCAAGTTGCTCTAAGCTCACCTAGCAGGAAAACTGCATACTATAAAAGCTCCACCCAGCAGAACTTTTATCTGTTTTTTTTGGGGGGTGGGGGGTTATACCCCATATAATTGCTATGAATATTTCTTTCTTGTGTTTGTGCCTTAACTATTTCTGGCCCAGTGAAGTTGACACACAGCCTTAACTATTACAACTTGTAAACTGAATACAAAAGGCACCCTAGATTGGGAATTATGAGCTCTTTTAAGGTGTTGTCAAGTTGATTTGAAATGTAACTACTTAGGTATTTGTCCTTAACCTACTTTAAGACTTGGGGTCATTTCATGTTCACTGCAATAAAAGCCATTTAATGACTTCTCCTTAGTTACACAATTAAAATACTGTTGAAGTGGGGCTTGAGTCTAGCCCCTTCACTCTATATTCCCTACTTCTCCCTTGTACATTTAAATTCACATTACATGTTCTTCCAACACTAATATTTAGTGTTAGCATTAAGTGCTGGATAAATTGCTTCATAGATATAATTCTACACTGTTAACTGAAAATTAAAGCTCAAGTGTTCTCTCAATTTTCTGAAATGTAAGTCAAATTTCTATCACTTCATAGTCTTAGTAAATGACTTGTGCATGTATGTGTAGGGAGTCCTCACTTATAAACTGCGAGTTTATTTAAGTATGGTAGGTGAAATTTGAGATCTTAAAAAATAGAATCTGCATAAAATACCCCTCCTTCTATGTAGTATAAAATGGACTATAACCTAGTTTCTCATTTGAATATAATAACAGATAAAGGCCATTTGATTCAGATTTTATCAGACTTTTAAATATAGATTTAACTATAATGAAAATTTCATTTCTAATTACTTTTATGAATTATCTAGTCCTTCTATGAATACCATCATTCCATTTTCAGTTTGCTCTAAACTTATTTGTATTTGATTTACAAATTTTCCATTATTCTCTCAGTGAGTAAGGAAGCAAAATATTAATTAAGCTTAATAATAAAAATAAATAGCTAATGTACTGATGGGAAATGTTTTGAAGAGATCATTATTAGTCTTGCAACTACAATAAACAACGTGCTTTATACTATAGGGTTTCTTTTTCCCCATATAAGAAAATGACAGGATTAATTGTATGGGAGAAAATAATTATACATTAGAGGCATACTAGATACATGTCATCAAAAGAGGAAAACAATTAAAATCATGATATCATGTTACGCTGTTACTGCCACTTACTTTCTAACAAAGCTCCTGTGGATTTCAAGGAAGGAACATGATAAAAGACTTACTTTAGATGTTTTCTAAATATAGTGTCTTTTATTCATTCTTTCACTCTTTGAGGTTATGCTATGCAAAAACATTTTAGACATTAGGGATACTTAGAACAAAATTTCTAGTGGAGAAATTCAGGCAATAAGATGTTACATAGTTAATAGATATATAGATGGTTGATGAATGTTATGTGGGGAGATGCAGATAGATAGATGATAGGTAGATACATAGATGCTAGATAGTGTATATTAGGCAGCAGTACTCACTGTTTTAGCTATCTAGTACTTCTCTAACAGAAATACTATAACAAACATAAACCGACCTATCACCTTTAAGAGTCGATTTCCAGAGACCAGCTACAAGGGAAGGCTTTCTCTCTGTGTGGCTGTGATGGGAGGGAAGTCCTTCCCATCAATCTGTCCCTGGGTCTAGGAGTTTCCAAGCTCAAGGACCACAGATCCAAAGGACAGCATAGCAAATGTTACAAAGCTCTCTATCACCATCTATGTGTCTGATAACACCGCACTCCTAGCTCCACCGGAAACACCTAGCCTGGACACTCCATCATCATTAAGCCTTCTGCTTGAAGGTGTTCAGCTCTTTCCCTCAATGGGCTAGTTCCCCCATCATCTCATACTGCTCTCCTGATTTTGGTGCCTACCATTTATGTCCTGTTGCCTCTCACCATCTGCCATTTCTGGTGTCACAGCTCTGTTCTCTTCCATTTGAGTCCTCTCCAGAAATGCTGTCAACATCCATAATTCCACCTTCAAATTTTGCAAGGAAATCTAGGCTTTTACAATTATGCATTATAAAACTTATCCAGCCTCAAAAAGCATCCATTTTAAAACTGATTCCATATTTAGCTTCTGTTAGAGCTACAAAGTACTGTCTTGGTTAGCTAGCTACCAAGTCTTGTCTTAGTTATCTAGTGCTGTTATCATAGAAATAGCACAAATATATGCCTTTAACAAACAGAAACGTTTCACTCAGAGTTCAGGAGGATATAAGTCCAAATTCAATAAGCTAGCTATAAGGGAGGGCATTCACCTTCTGCTAGCTCTGGGGAAAGGTCCTTGCCATCAATCTTCCCCATGGTGTAGCAATTTTTCAGCTCTGGGACCACAGGTCCAAGGACACATGTTTCTTTCAGCTCTTCTTTCTCAATAGTTAGAGGCTCATCTTTCTCTTCTAGCTGATCTCTCCTTTTATCTCCTGTAAGATAAAAGATGATGTAGGTCAAAACTCCTTTTAAACGTGACCTGAGTAATGCTAGTGTATCTCACCCTTACCCTAATCGCCTAATAACTGATTGGCTAGTCATTTCATATCGCAATATGGGAGTGATAATAGCACTACAGACCTACTAAATTAGATCGGCAGGTAAGTGCCAAACCACTAAGAATCATGATCTACTGAAGTTGACCCACTATTTTTTAGGGCTGGGGGGAGGTGGCAATTATATCCTTAGCAAGTACTACAGAGAATATTAAAGTTAGAAGTTCAGAGAGACCTAGATCTTTTCCAATAGTAAAATAAGATATTGAGTCATTATTTACTTACAAGGAGAAGTTAAGAACTTGACTGAACAATTGAAAGAGCTTCTATTCTGTTTGAAAAGCTGGACTATAGGACATTGAACATGGCATTAGCATTGACGAAGGCTTCTGAACAACCTGCAATATGCATATGACACAATCTTGTTTGCTGAAAGTGAGGAGGACTTGAAATATGAAACACTTGCAGATGAAGTATGATTTTCAATTCATTTTAAAGAAATCTGAAATCCTCTCAACTGGACTTATAGACAACATCATAATACATGGATAAATGATAGAAATTGTTAAGGCTTTCGCTTTGCTTAGATCCACATTCAACCCTCATGGAAGCAGCAGCCAAGAAATCAAAAGATGTATTGAATTTGGACAAATTTGTTGCACAAAAACACTATAAATATTTGAATGGTAAATATGTCACTTTGAGGAATAAGAAGTACCTGATCCAAGCCATGTCTCATTTTCAATTGTCTTATATGCATATGAAAGTTTCACAACAAATAAGAAAGACTGAAAAATAATCGATGCATTTGAATCATAGTGCTGTTGAAGAATATTGAAAATACTGTATCCTTGCTGAAAAATGAACATTTATCTTGGGAGATGTAAAGCCAAAATGCTCACTGGAAGTGAAGGTGGTGTGACTTTGGCTTACATCCTTTGGATCTGTCACCAGCAAAAGGGAATCATGCTTGATGAAGTAGACAGTGAAACAGAGGAAGGCCTTCAGCTCGATGGATTGACACAATGGCTGCAACAATTGGCACTAAAATAATTGTGAAGATGGTGCCTGACCAAACAGTGTTTCCGTCTGTTGTGCATAGGGTTTCCATGAGTAAGAACCAATTCCATGGCACCTATGAACAACAACAACAATATTCTCCTCTATGCCAGCCTTAGGAGTCAGATTTTACTTAATGGGAATGACTTTGCGTTTGCTTTTGTTATTGTCAAATATCCTTGCGTTGAATAAAAAGTTGAGATTTTGGGATTTAATATAGGAATCATGGATTAAATAATATTCTATTCTGTTAACTAATTGTGCTGTAGGACAAGGTTTTAAATCGCATGATGATATATCAAATATATGTGTGTGTATCGATATCTGTATATATAAAAATTCCTCATTTGTATTTTTGCCCTGGAAGTACAAGACAATGTTAGCACAATGGGAATATTCGACATATGCCACGCTCAAATAAATTTTTAAAAATAGATGTTTGCCCTCATACTACTTCATAATGTCCCCAAAGTGTTAAATGGGCCCTTGGAGTTAAATTTTTGGCTTTTTGCATCTGTACAATTTATGCAAATTATCTCATAGCTATCCTTAATTTTTTGCATAAGTTCTCATCCCACAAATTACGTGTATCATGTACTTTGGTAAGCGAGCACCTAGGACTCATATAGGAGAACGTCTCATTGTGTATATGGATGTGGTTCTCAAAGTGCGGTCCCAGAGCAGGAGCATCAGAGGCACCCAAGAACTGAAAATGTCACACTTTTCTAGACCTGCTGAATCAAAGCCAATCTCTGAGTGGTATACACTAACTTTTTAGCTTCTCCTCTTTCACTCTTGGCTCATCCTATTATACTTGTTACCGGTACACTTCACAAACATGGTTTGTGAATGCTGCAATACTGCAATAAAGAGTGCACTTTGCGAATACTACAATAAAGGGTGCCACACAAATTTGGGAGTTTTCCAGAGAAGTTCTGTTTGTACTATACTGTAGTCTATTAAATACATATTATAAAGAAGTTTGAAATACTGTGAGAATTACCAAAATGTGACACACAAACACAGAATGAGCACATGGTGTTACAAAAATTAAGCCATTAGACTTGCTCACTACAAGGTTGCCACATGCTTTCTTCTTCTTTTCTTTTGATCATTTTATTGGGGGCTCAAACACTT
>NW_022103912.1:5656276-5669595 GCF_000313985.2 Echinops telfairi | reverse complement strand
TGTGAAGCACATTTGTTGCCCTCATCATTCTCAAAACATTTGCTTTCTACTTGAGCCCTTGGTATCAGCTCCTCATTTTTCCCCTCCCTCCTGCTCCCCCTCCCTCAAGAAATCTTGATATTTTATAATTTATTATTTTGTCATGTCTTACATTGTTCACGTGCTTTCAATCTGTAGAACAAAACAAAAATTAACCCACATTATCTGTGCAGTACAATAAATTGAAGACCAATGGAATGAAATATGCCTACACACGTCCTTTTCCTCATGATACTCTACTTCATGCCATGTCTGCCTTCAATTTACAAATCCCAGCTAATTCCTCTTTTTTCTTTTTGTAGACCATATTAACTTCTTCCTATTAATTTCTCTCTTTTTCTTTTTTTAGACCATATTAACTTCTTCTTTTATCTATTTGTAACTGATTGGAATTATGAGGAAGGGAGAAAATGCCTCCCAGTGCCGGGTAATATCAATGAGTGGGTACAAAAGATGTCATTACAACGAGAGACCCTAAATGAGATAAACATATTGTAAGATGCTATCAAACACAGAACTATTCTACTTACAACAGAACAAAACACTGCCGGTCCTGATCCATTCTCACAATCTAGTCTATATTTGAGCATTGTGTAGCAGTCACTGCGTCAGTCCATCCCACTAAAGAAATTCTTTTTTGCTGGCCCTCTTCCAAGGGTCATGCCCTGTACCAAGGAGTCATTCCGAATGATACAATGTACAAAGGACGTAAGACCAATGCTAGTCATCTTTGAATTCCATCTGTACTTCTTCAAAGACATATTTTTGTTATTGTTTATTTGGCAGTCCGTAATATATCCAATATTCTTGGCCAACACTGGCACAAAGGGCACAAAACTAATTTTGAGGATGGTACCTGACCAGACCATGCTTCCTTCTATTGGGCATAGGGTTCCCATGAGTAAGAACCAATTTGCAAGCACCTAAGAACAATACAAAGAACATTCTGTTCTAAACCACACTCAGGAGTCAGAATTCACTCAATGGCCATGGCTTTGGTTTGTTTTTGTTACCGCTAAGCACCCTGGGATTGAATACAAAATTGAGATATGGTATTTAATTTAGGAAGAAGGATTAAATAAAATTGTATAATACCACAATTCTATGAAACCTTAATTCACACCTATCAAATTTTCTCTAGTCTTTCTGGTTAATTTTCCAGCTTCCACACGGACATGAGGCTATTAAACATGCCATGGCTTGGGTCCTGTGTACTTTAGTTCTCAATGTGATATCTTTACATTTTAGAGAAGGATTCTGTTGATCTGTCCATCGCAATCCATTGTTTAATTTTGTGACTGCTGCCTCCACAGGAGCTGATTGTGGATCAAAGTAAATGAAGTCCATGACAACCTCATTTGTTTTTCTGTTAAGCGACATCACAATAACAATTGCCTTTTTTGTCTATACACATCCTACATAAACACAATTGTTTGTCCATTCTCACTATCACCAATGTTTTCTATGATTTGTCATGACCCATCTGTCATCAGCAATGATGTTCCTCCTTTCAAGTTGTCTTCCAAACCCAGCTTGGATCTCTGGAAGGTCCCTGTTGATGTCATTTCACAACTGGTCTTGCCTTCAGTCATTACTGTTCAATGAGTTGAATTCGTTTTTGAGATTGTCTTTACATGCAGGTGGGATAGAGCGAAGGTTGTACTGTGACTCACATGAACTCGGTTTGATTTTCTTCATCTCCAGCATGAACACATTGCTGTCCTTAGGTGCCACCAAGGCAGAGTGAGGTGGACCTACCCTGTACAGCAGAAATAAATATTTCCCAGTCCTTCCTCACTGTCAAATTCAAGGATATTATTTTAATAGCTTATTTCAAGATCTTTCTCTTTTTTGGCTAACCTTCTATCTTACCAACCATCACGTTCTTCTCCAGAGACTGGTCTCTTCTGACAACAAGTGAGGCATAGTATCGCCATCCTTGATTCGAAAGAGAACTCTTTCTATATGCAAAGCAGATTTGTGCGTCCTTCTGGCAGTATATTTAACATTCTGGGCCAACAACACAATTTAAAGTCATGAAATTTTCTTGGGTCTCTGCTCCCCTTGTTCTGCTTCTACATCCATCATGCACAAATGTAAACTTGCATATGACTAACTGATAGTCTTTTCCTCCCTGGGCTGCTCACCTTGTTCTGGTGAATGACATTGCCCTTCTCAAGTGTTTCTTTCTACAGATGTGGTCGATTGGATTCCTTTGTATTCCATCCAGTTTTGGCCATGTGTACGAAATTCCAACAGTAAATTCACTGCAATTGGGTCAATTTCTGTCCTACAGCAGCTTTGTAGGACAGAGCCTAAACTACTCCTTTGAATTTTTGAGGCTGTAAATCTTTATAGGAGCAGAGAGTCTTGTCTTTCTTCTTTGGAGCAGCTGGTGTTGAGAATTGTTGACCTTGCATTTGGCAGCCCAGCTCATAACCAGCTGTGCCGTCCAGTCTCCTTGTCTACATATATAATTGCTATGAATGGTGTTGGAAAAATATATATAAATCCAATAGATAAATCATGGCTCTTCCAAATTCTATTATGTTATCTCCAGCAACATTTCTATCAATGAGTATATGTTTCTCAATGACTGACGCTTTGGTTTTTGTTTCCAACTTCTGCCATCCAATCAGCAGTCACTATCAAGCACAACTTGATTGCATATTTTATCAACTTCAGACTGTACAAGCTGGTAAAGATCTCTAGTTTCTTCAACTTTCATCTTTGTGGTAGGTGCATAAATTTAAATAATAGTTATATTAATTTGTGTTCCTTGTAGGGGCATAGGTATCATTTATCACTGACAATGGTGTATTTCAATACATGTTTTTAAGTCTTTTTTTAAGATACTGATCCTATTAAGTTTATCATTCCTAACAGGAGACTCTATGATTATCCAAATCAAAATGTTGTTAGGTGCCATTCAGTCAGCTCTGATTCTGAGTGACCCTATGTACAGTAGGAAGAAACAACCATTAGAATTTAAGAAGGCTCATAAACAATCTTCAACAAGCAGACATAACCTTGCTTACTGAAAGAGAAGAGGGCTTGAAGAACTAAACGATGAAAATCAAAGACTATAGCTTTCGATATGGGTTACAGCTCAGAGTAAAGAAAAGAAAAATTCTCAAGGCTAGGCCAACAGACGAAATCATAAAGGGAGAAAAGATTGAAACTGTCACGGTATTTATTTTGATAGGACCCATAATCAATGCTTAGGTAACCCACATTAAGAAATCAAATGATATATTCCACTGGGCAGCTCTGCTTCACAAGATCTCTTCTTATAGGGGCTAAAGATAGTATAGGAGCAGGTAGCACTTTGTTCTGTTGCACATACAGTCACTATGAGTTGCAAACCACAGAGCACTTAACAACCACAACCCATCCCTTTCTTTGGGATATATATGTGTGTGTGTGTGTGTGTGTGTGTGTGTGTGTGTGTGTGTATGCATATCTGTGTAAAGAGAAGTGTGTTTTTGTGTGTTCATTGCAAATTATTCATATGCAGTCACAGTTGCACAGCTTATTCACATCATGCACAATGAAAGGAATAAGAAGACACTAATATTGGAGGAATAATAAGAAACCAATTCAATAAAAACATTAAATTAGAAATAAGAAGATCTAATAGCTCTCCACACATTTCTTCAATAGGATCTCTCCTAGGTAGCTCCTGTGCTGACTTCCTTATTTGATCACCTTCCTTCCTCTTTTCAGCATCCACTTTTCTGGTAAAGAATCATCTTAGTGATGGTATCCCCTTAGCCAGCAGTGATAAATATATCAGTACTTCTTTATGACAATGTGTAAAAACTCAGTGTGTTATACTGGATTTTCTAGAGAAACTAACCAGTGACATCCACAGATATATATGTATGTATACACACACATCCACAGATATATGTATGTGTGTGTGTGTGTATATATATATATATATGAAAGAAACATATCAATAAAGTGTCCCACACGGTCACAAAGCAGGGAAGTTTTGTCCAACTCAAAGCCATGGCTAACCTGGAAACCATTTCCTATTCATGCAGCTGCCTGCCAATGAACCAGGAAGCTAGAGGAAGAACCAGGAGGCAGGCTTCTTGAGGCTAAGTGAAATACATCGAAGGTCAGTGGGATACAGAGCAGCCCCTTAATAGCCTTCAGGGTCTACTGGCTAGATGCCAGGCCACTGGCTCAAGTCCCAAGAAACCAGAAAAAAGATCCAGGCCAGTGGGAAAGACGAGGAGGTAGAGAAAGTTTTCCACAGTATTTATTTATAAATATGAAATAGGCCACACCTCCAAAGAGACATCATCATTCTGTGACCTGCACTTTATGGCGAAGGCCTTCCAGCCAAACTGTTGAGGATCCTGGACCAGTCAAGTTGACACACAACCTATCAAACTTGGACATTCCTGATTTAGTTGAAAACTTGGGTTGTAAGAACCAAATACTAGGAAATGAACCTATGATATAATTATTTTATTGCTCTTCATAGCTTCTCATCATGTGAATATCATTACCTTTCATTTGAAGTCTATCAGATTACATGTATCAATAAAAGGCCTGGAATCAGAGTTTTCACACAGCTAAGAGAAACTGTCTGTATAATAAAATACAGTGCAAGGCTTATCAGTTCCTAACAGCAGGTAAAATGCTAAGTAACAACCAGTCAGGAAATCAATAATGATTCATGTAGACTTGTTTTTCTCCTGTAGTAAAAAGATAACATTAACATTTTGACATATTAAACGATTGTATTTGTACCAACTTAGGTATGGGACAACATATTAAGGACAACATATAAATCTCTCCAAATTTTCAGCATCTGTCTGGTACCTTGAAATCACATGAAGTCAGAATATTTATCTCAATATATGCAGTGCAGAACTTTGGGGAGATTTTTTCTCATTCCACTGATGTGTATTCCAATCTCTCTCTCACTGTCTTCATTAAAATTAACTCCATGTGTTTTGATTTCATGTCATATTTTCGTTTGACTTCTGTCCTTCTTACATATAAATATAAAAGTCACCTGTTGTTATTAATATGTACTCTGGAGTCAGTTCTGGCTCGTAGGAACTCAATGTACAGCAGAACAAAATAGTATCGTCTTCCAACATCCTCACAATATTTTCTATATTTGAACTCATTTTTATAGACACCATGTCAATCCATCTCACTAAGATTCTTCCATTTTTCTATTGACCCTGTATTTTAGCAAGCATTGTGTCTTTCTCCAGAGAACAAGGGTTCCTCTTAATATGGTCAAAGATCAGGAGAGAAAGTCTAGCTTCCTTGCTTTTAAAAAGCATTCTGGCTACACTTCTTCTAAGCCTAATTTAGTTTTACTTTTGGTGACAACAGTTAATATTTTTGCTATTGCCATATTTGAAGGCATCCATTCCTTATCATTCTTCCTTATGTACTGCCTAGCTTTTACATGCCTATGGAGGCCATTGAAAACACCTTGGCTTGACTTAGTCACAGCTTAGTCCTTGAATGATACCTTTGATTTTTTTTTAACCTTTGATTTTTAAAAAAGAACAATTTAAGAACTTTTTCAGCAGATTTCCCAAAGCAATGTTTGACTTTTTAAAAAAAATCATTTTATTGGGGCTCATATAACGCTTATCACAATCCATACATACACCCATTGTGTGAAACAAATTTGAACAAATGTGCAATATTTGACTTCTTAACTGCAGCGTCCATGATGATTAACTGTGGATCCAAGTGAAATGAAATCATGAGCAATATTAATCTTTTCTTCATTAAGATTGCCCTAGCAAGAACTATTGCCTTGGTTTGACCTAAAATTGAGGGATTTTATCCATACTGATTATCCCTGCGAGACCCCCGGATGAAATAAAAATACATAGACTGAAGCTAATGAACCAACATCCTTTGCTCTAGGTAAATATTTGGAAGGTCACTTTGCCCAAGGGGGACTCACGTTTGCTGGGATCAAATGGTCAAGGCAGGGGAAGGGGTTGTTGTCTTCTGCGTGGCTGCCATGTAAAGCTATGATGAGATCTCTGCCTACAGATCCCATTAGGGATACTGATGGGAAAAATGAACCCAGAAAGGGAAAAGGGAGCGAACACATGTGCATATTTGTTGCTAGGAAACACAGGAGTGTGGCCTCCCGCTCGGGGAAAGAATGACGGAAAATGCTTCGGTGGACCCTAGGGGAGAAATGTTCCTGGTGGAATCCACTGAATGGGCCACACTGTCCTGGGCTTCTGGCTGCATCCTGGGGAACCCCCGCCAGATGCCCTGGCATGCTGGGACATTGACTCCTGGTTCTTCAAGGTACACGGCACAGTCCAGAGCCTGCACCAGTGAGATCAGGTGTGGAACTCCACTGGGTAAACTCGACTCTACCTCAGACACCCTTGTAACTTGAAGACTTAAGTTGAAAAATACAAGGTGTCTGCGGAAGCAGGAGACAGCTGTACCAAGACTGTTGAACTGCTGGAAGAAGGGCAAACATGGTCTTGCTCCATCAAGGCCCTAAATGCTGTATGAAGATAGGTATTGTTCTGGAAAGCTTGTGACTGATATTCTTAGTGATTACTATTGAAAAAATTTCCTGGCAATTAATCCCCGTTGTTTGTGTAAATGGTGTGCAGCCATGCAAAGGACTGATTCTGTACACATGAATAATTCGGGTACTGTGATATGGAGTTAGTCTACATTGGCCCAGTATCCCTCGCTCAACAGGGCTTTAAAAAAATTAGTACCAGAGGCTAATCAACAGAAGATGGTTATGCCCCAGGGGGATGACTGAGAAGACTCTACCATAAAATAGCAAGGAGGTTTTGAAAGGGAGCCCAAGGCAGAATAAAACAAACACAATAAAGGAAACGTAGTTCCAGGAATGGGTTTGGGGCTAACTCTAAATCATAGCTCCAATTGAAGAACAATTAGCCCTGCTCGACACTCACCCTCAGAAGGGAACACAGAAGATAGAGGCAATATAGCAAAATTCGGTGAAGAAATCAGATGGTGCCTGGATACCAGATAAAATAGCATCTGGGGTCTTAAAGGCTTGTCTTCAAACAAGCAGCCATCTAAATGCAATGTCAACTAAGTCCAAACGGAAGAAGCGCACCATCATCAGTTATGGAAGGGTTGCAAATCATATCATCTGAGGTCAAAGGAGGGATTAGTATCAGAGACTAAACTGTGAGAATCCGGTTTGCAGAAGGCTATGGATGACAGTGGGAACCCAAGAGACATTTGTGGGATCTACATAGGCAATAAGCCTCCGGTGATCCCCCTCATTCCGTAATTGAGGGATGGGAGGAACGTGATTACTAAACAGAGTGGACTGGAGAGATGAGTATAGCAGATCAAAGGGACAAACCTGACTCGAACAGTTAAAATTTTGTCAGTTGATCTCCCCTCTCATGCCCGCTTGACCTGATCTTGTAGTCAACATTTTCTGTATTTTTGCTTGTTTGTTTTGTGTGTGTTCATATTACAGTTTATCTCAGATGTATTGTCATTGGGAGGCACCCTCTTGAAGTTGTGTCATATGTTTGGTTTTTTTATGTGTTGTCATTGGGAGGCACCCTCTTGAAGTTGTGTCATATGTTTGGGTTTTTTTGGGTGTATGAAACCCATAATTGATGAACCTATAGGGACAGCAAGTAGAATAAGGTTTTTGGGTGGGTGTGGGGTCCAGTGGTGGTAGGCAGTGGTGGTAGTAAAAGCGAGACAATGTCAAGGAGTCCAGGAATGAAAGGAATGCTGGGAAACTGACTGTGGTAACAACTTACACAATTGCTTGACATGATTGAACTATGGAATGGTATATGTATTGACTCCCAATTACTGAATATACTCGTGTATAAGCTGAATATTTCAGCACATATTTTATGCAGTTTTTGTGGTAAAATTAGGTGCCTCAGCTGATATTCGGATCAGTTTATACTTGAGTATATACGGTAATAAATAAATAAATTTATAAAAACAAATGCATAGAAACTTAATATCAGATAATGCAGCTTAGCCAGTAATTTGGTTTGGCTATAACCTAAAGGGGTTGCCAAACAACTGACTATATTTGATCTAAGACAAACACATACCTTCACACTCACTGAAACAGACAAAGTGACAAACCGGCTCTATGCCCTTTTTTAGCCTTTTTTATGACTTGCAATAGTAACAAAATGTACCACATTTATATACTTTCAGAAAAAGTGATTTGCAACTATCCAAATATTTTAAATCCAATGCCTATTTACCTCTCCTGACATTGCTTATTTGCCAAACTCATGAATGCAGATCTCACTAAAAAGCATGTGTACACAAATGTGCACCTGTACAGAACTAAAACCCAACCCCAAACCAAACTTCCTGCCGTCGAATTGATGACAACTCACAGTGACCCTATCGGACAGGGTACAACTGTCCCAGTGAGTTTCCAAACTGTGACCCTTAATGAGAGTGAAAGCTCTTTCTCCTCCAGAGGGACTCGTGGTTTGAAATTTCTCACCTTGCAGTTAGAAGCCCACCCAGTACTCACATTGGCACCAAAGCTCCTCCATGCAGAACCAGCCAAAAAAAACGAAGTCCCAACCCCCACCTCTAACAACATGTAAAATGAAAAACATCTCCCTTATCCATCTCACGGAGAGAAGGAATAAAAACAAATGCTATATATCATGTTCACTGTAACATGGCTCTCGAAGCACCCGAGAACCCTAAATCATTATTCTTTTTTTTTATTTTATTAATTTATTGGGGCTCATACAATTCATCACAATACATAGATCAATTGTGTAGAGCACATCTATACATTTGTTGCCCTCATCGTGCCCAAAATTCGCTTGCCTCTTGGGTTCCCGGAATCAGCTCATTTTCCTCGCCCCCCCTCCCCCTCCCTTCCTCTGCCCCCCTCCCCCATGCACCCTTGATAATTATTCTTACTGACGTATGTGTTTCGGTGCTAGGGAGTCAGTTCTGACCCACAGCAGCCCTCTACCCAGCAGGCGAAACACTGCCTGGTCCAGTACCGTCCTCACAATTGTTTCTATGCTGGAGCGCATTATCGCAGCCACTGGGTCAATCCACCTTGTTGAGTGCCGTCTTTTCACGGACCCGCTCCTTGACCAAGCAGGATGTCCCTTCAATGTATGGAGGATGAAATCTCCCTATCTTTGCTTCGAGGGTGCACGCTGGCTAGTCTTCTCCCAAGACCTATTTGTTTGTTCCTTTGGCCGTCAGTTGTACTTTCAACAGCACCACAATTCAGATGCATTGATTCTTCTACGTTCACATGCATAGGAGGCCATTCAAAATACCATGGCTTGGGTCAGGGACACCGTGGTCCTCAAAGGAATCTCCTGCTTTGCAATACTCTAAAAAGGTATTGTGCAACAGATTTACCCAATACAACAAGCTGCTTGATTTCTTGACTGGGATCTGCTTCTGTGAGTATTGATTGTGTATCCAAGCAAGGCAATATATGGATGTAAAGCTTCTGCTCAACTAGACAGTTTTTTTCCAGTTCATAGAGTGAAAGGTACATGGAAGGAAACAGTGTCCTAGTGTGTTAGTCTGGGTAGACTGGAGAAATAAATCCACAGAAACTCATATGTAGACAAGAGAGAGTTTTATATAAGTGTACATTCAGAAAGCATCCCACCCAGTCCAGTCCAAGCCCATAAGTCTGACATTAGTCCATATCTCCAACACTGACCTACAAAGTCCTCTCAAACCTGCAAAACACACGCAATCAGGACGAATGCAGGAGGAAAGCTGAATCAGTGAGCTTGTAAGCATCTCAGCACTGGCAGAGGTCTCCACAAGGCTGCTCCAGCACCCAGGGCTGCATCGGGGTAGGTCCATGTGGCTTCTCAGGGATATCTCGCAGGAAGTGAGCTTTGCCAGCTGTGGCAGAGAACTGGCTAAGGCAGCTGCACCCTGGTCCAACCATCAGAGAACAAGAGACCAGAGAACCAGAAAGGCAAGGCTCACCAAGCCATTTATCTGTCTGCCCTTCCATTAATCCCACATGTGTTTATCAGCCAATAAACCTTAACTATCACACATAGGAAGAGTGGACGCAATGAGTCATCCTTATTAGAAGTGGTAGCTGAAGTAGGGGGAGGGAGCTAAAGAGCTTATGTTTGTCGATCACACATGAAAATACTAGACAACTTAAATGTGCCATTGCCTTAGAAACATATTTTTATTTATAAACTACTTATACTTTTCTCTCATGCGCGAATAACAATAGTGCAAACAGAATAGAGACTTAAAACCAATATTTAACTAGATTCTTCTCTCAGAAATTCTCATGTGATTCACAAATTGTACTGGTTGCCCCTTGTGCTTTTGGGCATGTTGTTTTGGACCAGTTCATGGCTTTCCAATCTTGTGATATTATAATCGTGTTTCCGGTTGCTTCATCAGTCTATGGAAAAACCATTCTGTCTACTTTTACAGCATAACCTTTTTCTGTGCTCCAGAGTAATTATCCCCTTCACACTAGAAACAGAGTGAATCATGCTCTCCCCATCCAAAATAGAAATTTGCCAACTTTCTTTAAGATAAATGAGAGATCAAGGATAAGGAAAACACTTCATTTTCATATTTATATATCTCGGAGTTCCTCCTGCTCAGTAACATAATTTAAACAAACAAACAAAACGTGGCTCTCTCAGTGAGGACAAATTAAAACAAACAAAAACCCACTTATCAGATTGTACAACTTGGTTGGAGTAGACAGGGTCATCTTTTGTCACTAGAGTCACAGGTGGTTTGAACAACCAACGTTTAGGTTAGCTGCTCAATAGCTAATCCATAACGCTACTATGACTTCTTCTTTTTGTGTGTGTGTGTATTTAAATATTTTTTATTTCTCATCAGCATTTTGTAGTTTTTAAAAAAATCATTTTTGGGGGAACTTGTACAATTCTTATCACAATCCATCCATCCATCCATCCATTGTGTCAAGCACATTTGTACATTTGTTGCCATCATCATTCTCAAAACATTTGCTTTCTACTTGACCCCTTAATATCAGCTCCTCATTTCTCCCCTCCCTCCCTGCATCCGCCTCCCTCATGAACCCTTCATAATTAATAAATTATTATTATTTTGTCATATCCTACACTGTCCGACGTCTCCCTTCACCCACTTTTCTGTTGTCCATCACCCAGGGAGGAGGTTATGTGTAGATCCTTGTAATAGGTTCCCCCTTCCCCCCCACCCTCCCTCTACTCTCCAGGTATTGCCACTCATACCATTGGTCCTGAAGGGATCATCTGCCCAGTATTCCCTGTGTTTCCAGTTCCTCTCTGTACCAGTGTACATGCTCTGGTCTAGCCAGATTTGGAAGGTAGAATTGGGATCATGATTGGGGGGAGGGGAGAAAGCATTTAAGAACTAGAGGAAAGTTGTATGTTTCATCGTTGCTACCCTGCACCCTCTCTGGCTCGTCCAGCCTGCTACGATGACTTCTTATGGAAGACAAAGTTACATATTATTATGCGGAGCAATTAAATTTCTTAGTTTCTTCTTGTTGGTTTGCAATTTTACACGGAGATTGTAATATTCTATTTGCATTTATAATGCCCCAATCACAATAGAAGATTTGCTTCCACTAATGGACACATTCTAATACTACTATATTCTTTTTTTCCTTTCTTGTAGAATACTAGAAATAACAGCACCAGCAACAACAAAACCACTAAAAAGTCACAAGCACATTTCTTTCATATGTCACCATTGGGATCTAATCTCAGAACACCCCATTAAAATCACATTATTGGCTGGAGTTGGTTGCTGTATGATTTAAAAGAAAGAAAGAAAAATAAAGGCACTGTTATGTAGTAGACCATGTTGGACTTCAATATGCATGCTCAGCCATTCAAAAATACTGGCAGCTCTGCAGGAGAAAGCCTGGTCTTTCTACGCCTATCAAGAGTTCCAGTCTCAGAATCCCACAGGGGGTTGCTATGAGTCAGCAATGACTTGATGGCAGTGTGTTTGAGTATTAAGTTTTATATTCTGGCCATATCAAATGGTGTAGAGAGTTGACATTACATAACCCAATGTGTTAATTTAGGTAGAAAATAATTTTCTGAACTCTTGAAATGTGCAGTCTCGGCAGCCCACCGGGGGCCACTATGACTCAGCATTATCTCGAGGGGAGCCAGTGTGGTTTTTGGAAGGCGCTCTTGGAGGTATATATATAGTTGGGTGTACACTAACCCCACCCAACTCACTTACTGCCATGGTGCTCATGCCAACCTATAGGGACTCTGTACGGGACAAGGTACAGAGTTTCTGGGAGTGCAACTATTTAGGAGGCATGGAGGGGGGAGGAGGAAGCCTCATCTTTCTCCAGAGAAGCATCTTATGGTTTTGAACTGCCAACCATATAATTAGGCCCTCAATGGCTAATCACTACACCACTAGGGCTCCCAGAAGCCCAAAGTACCTTGGAAAACAGGCCTGGAATTCTGTTATTGTAAGTTTACATCCATTCATAAGCTCTGGAGCAATTCTACTCTGCACACATGGGCTACTATGAGGAGGAATGTACTTGACAGCAATGTGAAGAATAAAAAAACACAGACTTAATTTAAGTAGTGTATTTTCTATTTTCCTTGAGGTGCAGATCTATCCTATACCTTGAGGCAAAAGCTAACAGGTAAACTGTCCTTCTCTCATCTCTCATCTAACACCAGATTTATATTCCAATACTACTGTGAAGAGTTCAAAACATCAGTCTTTGTCTTTGTAGTGAGTTGGTTAGCTGTTTACAACTTCCAGAGGCACCAAGTTGCACTCTAATATGCAGGGCTTCCATATTTTTAATTTGAAGGCAACAGGTTTGTTTCGTTTATTTATTTTTATCCTTCCTGAGGTAGTTAGTTTATTGTGCCAAACTGGCCAATAAACACATCTGGGGTTAATTGAAGGGTGGAAGGATACATGGCTCAATGTGCCTCGCCTTTCTAGTTCTCGGGTCTCTTGCTTTGTGATGGTCGGACCAGGGTGCAGCTGCCTTAGCCAGTTCCCTGCTTTTGCTGGCAAGGCTCACTTCCTGCAAGACATCCCCAAGGAGAAGCCACATGGATCTATCCCGATGCAGCCCTGGGTGCTGGAGCAGCCGTGTGGAGACCCCTACCAGCGCTGATATGCTTACACGGTCACTGACTTGGCTTTCCTCCTGCAGTTGGCATCATTGCATCTGTTTTGTGAGATGGAGGAGGACTTTGTGGATTGGTGTTGGACATATGGGTTAATGTTGGACT
>NW_022103912.1:5645823-5655556 GCF_000313985.2 Echinops telfairi | reverse complement strand
TTTATAAATGGGTATTATGTCATATCTTGCCCTGTCCGACGTCTCCCTTCATCCACTTTTCGGTTGTCTGTCCCCCAGGGAGGAGGTACATGCATCTCTTTTCATATAAAAGAATCCCATCAGCTCTCAACGCTTTGTTCTCTTTTCACCTGATAATGCAAAGAAGTCTAAAGAGGATGCTTAAGGAGCAACAAATCTCTCCTTTTAGACAATGGAGGAAACGGAACAGCATAAAAGTACTGTGAATGTAACTCCTTTTGCTTAGGTAGGCCTAAGCAGTTACTAAACTAAAAAAAAAACAAACAATTTCCTGTAATAGTGAGAGAAAGAAGCGCAGTCCTTCTTAACGCCACTGAAGTCAGAGCCCTCTGTGGCAAAATAAGGGATTTACAAAAGTACCCTACAGAGATCATGTCTGGGTGTGCCCAAGGACATCCCAGAGGGCAACAACCAAATTTGGGATGGAAAAAACAAAAGAAAAATCTTTTTTCACTAACATTTGAAATGCAGACTATTCACGGAGTTTCTTAACTGAATGATCCTTTCGTTACTTATATGAATTCCTGAAATGATTCTCTGATTTCCACAACTCTCTATTTAGCTAGTAAGCACAACTGTATATGCCATGTTCATTGTGCTCACTTTTAATGCAGGATAAAGTATACATGTAAATGAAGGTATGAACATGCTGAAAGCCTGTTGTATATTTCTTTGGTCAATTTAATTGCTTAATGATGGTCGTTTTGAATAGTAAGAATCCCTGAGTGGAATTTCAAGTTCACTGAGAAGCACCTTGGAAGAAAGGCTTGAGGTCTACTTCTGAAAAATCAGTTATTTATTTCTTGATTGCTGTGGCAGTCTAGTTTCATAAAATACCCTATGTTAAATGACATTTTGGACTTCTTTTAGGTGACAGTCAAAATCAAATTGTACAACAATTATCTTAAGAAACACCGAAATGTAAAATGTGGAACTCAATTCAGCTATCATCATTGTCTTCGTCTTCATCTCCAATACCCTCACACTGGATTTCATCACCATCTCCAGGACCAAAGGTATCGGTTGAATTGATTTGAACACACTCTGGAAGTTCGCCCTATGCTGTCAACCTTCCGGCTTCATCTGCATTATACGTTAAGATTACCTCAGCCATTTGTCCTGAAATTCTCGTAGACCAATCCATATTATGTCCGAGGTATTTATCCAAACCAGTTTTCTTCGATTTCCATCGACTATGACATAACCTTTTTACCCAATCAAAACACGTTGCTTCTAATCTGCCATTTCCCAACATTTTGATCACCTGAGCTTACTCTTGCTCCTCTTTTTTAAACACCAACTCTCTGTTTTTCGGATTCATTCTCATTCTTATCTCGGTGCCTGTTTTTACCTTTTTTTAGGTATAGTAAGGCAGTTTCACAGCTTCTTATACCGCCTTCCTGAGCGGTGGTGGTGATTCCTTACACAATGCCCTGGCACCAAAGCAGCGCTCCATGCCCTGTATTGCACAAAGGAGCCTGCTGGTGACTGTGCTCCCTGGAAATCAGCGTGCGCCTAAGCGTGGCGTCAGTGAATGACGTCACCGCTGCATAAATCACTTTCCTCCTATTATTATAACAAAAATTCATTACTGAAAATCCTTTGAAGCACAGTTATATTCTCACACATATATAACTCTATAATATAGCAGATCTTTTGAGAGAGTCCTTGGTACAGAGTAAAAGAGAAGCTATAAAACTGGCCTGGTTTTATATTCCAGACAAGTTACTATGTTCCTGGTGTGATCTAGCTCTGTTCACTTAGCTATTTAGCATTTTTTCTAATCTTAATTTCGATGCTTAAATGGATAGAATGGTGTTTAATTTTCAGCTCTATTATTAATAGAGATATTATATCAAGAGATGTTGGCAATATCAATAAGGCATCTTCATAGATTTAAATAATAACTATATCTATATAATGTAGAAAATATTTATCTGGAGTTGAATAAAATAGGAACTTAATCAAAAATAAGTGGAGTTTATAGACTAGACAGATGATAGATAGATGTAGGTAATTTATCAAGATATCAGCAAATGATTTCCAAAATTCTGTCAATTATTTGGGGTATTTTCTAATGTCCAACCTTATGATGCCCAATCATAAAGTAATCTAATATTTTGCCATTTCGATCTGTTTTCCAGTCTCATATTCTGTCATTAACTCTTAATAACTCCATATGAATAAAAGTAACCTACAAAATGTCACAATCCCACAAGAAACACTTTATTGATTAAGAAACTTCAAATGTCCATTCTCTTTTGATCACACCATCTGGCTGTCATTTAGAATGCTCTCACTGGCAGTGATTGGGAACTGAAAAGGAACCATAATTGCTCACAGAAACACTATGTCGATAAGGATCTCACCTTCTATTGCTGCATTGTTTCAGGAACAGTGCAATATTGACCACAGTAAATATCGATTTGCCATCACCCCAATGAAAGTGAAATGGATACAAACACCTGGCCGGTCAAAGTGTCAATGAGTACTTGTTTCAGCTGAATAGAGCTCATTCAGATGGTTGGCTCTGGGGTGTCACTATTATTACATCAATTCAATTCAAGAAAACATAATTGAATGATTACTATGTGCCCAGCAAAGGACAAAATCTAGAGAATAGAAAGATAACTAATATGTCAATCCTGCTCTTAAGAATTTCACCATTTAATAGCGAAGATGAATCATGCATGCAAATAATGTTTAGTGTGACAGAGGCTGCTCTAGATAGACAATTTAAGGCAAAATAGTGATGCAAACATGAGAAGAGAGGAAGCCGGGAACTCGATTCCTGGAAATGGAACAAACAAAAGTAAATCCAAGAGAGAGTTGACACTTGTAATCAAAGCAACCAACGTCCTTGAAAGATGCGCGAAAACTGTTCCATAGAAAGCAACTTTCAGGGTAAACTATCACTAAAATATGATTTTTTTAAAAAGATCATGTGCCTGGCTATCCGTTAAATTTGTGGTAGACTGTTCATGCTTTCTCTCTGTGTGGTTGCGAAAAGGACGCATGAGACCAATGGACTCATTTTCCTCATCTATAAAATATGAAAATAGAACCCATCTCATTGGATTTTTCTGAATTTTTACGTGTGGTGAGATTTTTATAGGTATTTTGAAGCATAATTGAACAATTGAAGAGGGTCAATCATTAACAGTCACGTGTTTCATAGTCACGAATTCTTTGAAAGCGTCAAGGATATAAAAATTTGTTCTTTCTCAAATGATAATTGTCAACTAAAACAATTTTAATTTGAGTTTACATCTTGTTAAATGGTAAAAAGATAGTTATGTGCAAGACATATTAAAAGGAATAAAGAAACCTTTTAAAAATGGCAAATTGACCTTATTTTTCATGTGATTTGTCCTGCCTTAAAGTGTCTCACATGAGTTTAAGCTGTCAGTTTAGAATAAAGGACCTGTTTGAATAGCTGTCAGTGTTCTAGAATGACACTGCATTCTGAAACTTGGTGTTTTATTTATATTCTGTTGGAGTTAGAAAGTATATTCTGGAGATCTGTGAAAATATGTTTCTATTTTCTGGCACATGTCTTTTGAAAACCCTAGCTTGTTCAGTGACAACATACTGAAAGTATTTGCTAGAAATCATTCTGAAGTATTCAAAATAATTTGTTTTAACCTCATACAGCTTTTATTATTCATAGAAGATATTTGCATTTAATACGTGTTATGAGGATAACTATATGACAATACTGAAATAGTAAAATAAAGCTTAAAATTTTGGTTGTTTGATGAAAACATAGATTATTAAAAAATGCTTCACTTTTTCCCCAGGGTATAATAAATTAAAAGAAAATGACAAATCTGAGTGCCAATCAATATACCCATGAATTCTTAATAGACAGTAATCATATCAATATGTGTATGCATGCTTACATGCACACACACACACAAACACAATTAGTGCAATAAAGATAACCAAAATACAATTATAGAACATTCAGTCATTCTCATCTCCTTACTCAGGAAGTTAGATTCGACTGAATTATATTAGAAGAAAATATGGAGAGCTTGTGATAACGAAATGAATGGGAAGCGGTATGACGATTTAGTTTTAGGACATTTTGAATCGCCTTAAAATATCCATTAAGAATTCATATAGAATATTGTCCAAAGTTGTTAATAATAACATTAATTTCACTGAATGTATTCTGAGTAACATGATCTTGGATCATTTTTAGCTTTACATTAAAACCCAGGCATACTCTGAACCGAAAATACTTCTACAACCCTCCCTTTGTTCTAGAACAAAAATAGGATTGATCCAACAATCCTTGGGCCATACAGGTTGGTAAGCTCCTTACGCATGCAGACTTAGTGGATGGCTGCTTTTTTGAAGACAAGCCTTTAAGACCATAGACAGTACTCTTTCTGATAGGTGGACACTAAATAATTTCCTTGTAAATGCGTCCTGGTAGTGTAGTGGTTACTCTGTGGTCTGCATGGGCAGCTGCTTAAGCCACCAGCAGCGCCTAGGTTGAAAAACTGGGCTGACTACTAATGTAAACCGTTACAGTCTCTGAAACCCACAGGGAGTTGCTGAGTCAGCATTGACTTGATTACAGTGAGTTGAGTTTTTCTACAGCACCCATATGTTCAGTGATCTCTTCATAATGGGGAACATCAAGCAGGACCATGTCACAAAAACTAACCAATTTAGATATGGGCTAGAATGAAATGTGAGCCCCAAATCCATTCATAGATCTATAGTTAATATAGGTCTCTAGTTCACTTTAGACATATTATCCTTTTATTTTAAAGAGCATGATCAATCACACCCCTAGGGTATAGTGTAATCCCATTGATGGTGACATTAATCTAGCCAATGCTATTGTGGACTGTGCTGTTATGAACATGAGAGAGCCTATGTCTGTTCATGGTTTTTTTCTCTTACTTCTTTGGGGTAGATGCCCAATAGAGGTATTGCTGAGTCATGTGGCATTTCTATGCTTAGCTCTTACAGATAGCACATATCATTTGCCATAATGTTTGTACATGTTTGCAAATCAACCAACGATGTATGAGAGTTCCAATCTCTCCACACCCTTTCCAGCAATTGCTCTCTATTTGTGTGTGTGTGTGTGTGTGTGTGTGCGCGTGCGCGCGCGCGCGCGCGCGCACGCGCGCGAGCTTAATTTTGCTCATTGTGAGTGTAAGGTGGTAGCTCACTATTGTTTTGATTTGCAACTCCTGGCTAGTGATACTGAACATTTTATTATTTCGTTTGCCATTCAAGTGTCTTCTCTGGTGATTTCTCTGTTAATGTTCTTTGCCCACCTTTTATTTGGCTCAGTTGTTTTCTTGTGATCTTGCAGATTTCTATATGTTTTAGGAATCAGTCCTTTGGACATTGTGCCATTGCTAAAGCATTTTCCCTATTCTGTGGGTTCTCATTTTATCCTTTTGATTATTTTAAAAAATATGCACAAGTGTTTTATTTTTAATAGTCCCAGCCATCTATTTTGTTGTCCACTGTGTGTGTTTCCTTCATTATACTTGGTGGTCTGTATATGCTCGGCAATAATGCCCTTAAATGGTTCCAACTTTTTCATTCATGATGGGTTTTATATTTAAGACTTTAATCATTCTTGAGTTCATTTTTGTGCATGGGGTGAGGTGTGAATGCATTCTTCTGCAGATGTAGATCCTGTTTTTCCAGCACCAGTTATTGAACAGTGTCTTTTTCCTATTTATTATATATTAATATTATATATGGTGTATTAATATTATATAATATATTAATAATTAGTAGTGGTGATAGGGGACATCCTTGTTTAGTTCCCATTCTCGTGGGGAATATTTCAGGCTTTTCCCTTGAGCATGATGTTGGCTATTGGTATTTTATTGTTTTTATTATATTTCAATTCTATTTCTATTTTGTTATGTGTATCAGAATTGTTGGTAGATATTGTCAAATACATTTTCTTAAATCAATAAATGCATTTATTGATGTAATCATGTGGTTCTTATTCTTTGTCTTATTTATGTGGTGGATTATATTTGTTGTTTCTCTGATGCTGAGCTACTTTTGAATCCACAGTATGAAATACCACTTTGTTAGTTTTTTGTTTGGTTTGGGTTATTGATATGTTGTTGAATTCTTTTCACCAGAGTTTTATTGAGAAAAATTTTATCTATATTCATGAAGGATATTGGACTGTAGTTTTCTGTCATTGTGGACTCTTTCCTGGTTTGGGTTTCAGCGATATGCTCACATCATAGAATGAGTTTGAGAGTATATTATCAATTTCTAGGTTTTGGAATACTTGATGTAGAATCGGTGATAGTTGCTCATGAATGGCTTTGTAGAATTCCCCTGAGGAGCCATCTGGTCCTGGGCTTTTCTTCGTTGGAAGTTTCCTGATAACCTTCTCTAGTTCTTTTTTGTTATGAGTCTGTTGACTTCTATCTTAGTGATTTTGAGTAGATGGTGTATGTCTGGGTATATGTTCATTTCTTCTAGGTTGTAAAGTTTTCTGGAATATATTTTTTCATGGAAGTATATTATTATCCATGTCATCATTTTCATCTCTTTTATTTGTTAGGTTTATAGCAGTTTGTCTATTCTGTTGAGCCTTTTGAAGAACCAAATTCTTGTCTTGTTAATCCTTCCCATGGTTTTTCTGTTTTCTAGTTCATCTATTTTTTGTTTATTTATTTATATTATTTCTGTATTTTATTTTTATTATTTCTTTTCTTCTGCTGTAGGAGGATTTAACTGCTGTCTTTGTTCTAATTGTTGGAGGTGTTTTAAAGTGTTCACAATGATTTTCACCCCTTTTAACATATTGCTATAAACTGTCCTCTGGTAGCCAACCACATTTGCTGTGTCCCAGACACTTTGGCAAGTTGTGCTGGCATTCTCATTTGTTTCGAAGGAAACGCTTACTTTCATCTCTCATTTGGAGTAATATACAGTCTTTTTTAGGAGTGTGTAGTTGAGTCTCCATGTGTTTGTCTTCATAGCTCTATTCTTTCCACTGTTGATGTTCACTGTTACACATAAATGATGGTTTGTATGATCTCAATATATTTGAATGTGTTAAGGCTTGCTCTGTGACCTAGCATGTAGTCTATTTTAGAGTATGCTCCATGTGCACAAAAGAAAAAGGTGCATTTTGGTGTGGTTGATTCAAGGACTCTGTATACCATATATACTCGAGTATAAGCCGAACCAAATATCCGCTGGGGCACCTAATTTTACCCTAAAAATATGTTGAAAAACTTGGCTTATACTCAATTATATACAGTAGATATCTAAGTGGTAGAACTGTGTGATTATGTTGCTCAGCTCTTCCAATTCTTGAGTTTCATTCTCGATGATCTGTCCTTGATAGGGGTGTATTGGAATCTCCTCTTATTATTATAGCACTGATGCTTTCTCTTCAGTGAGGATTTGGTTTATATATTTCCAGGGTATTTTTCTGAGCATGTATATGTTTATTATGGTTATATGTTCCTGGTCTAATGATCCTTTGATCATTATATAGTGTCCATTCTTGTCTATCATTATTTTGTTTACTTTGAAGTATACTTTATTGGAGATTGATACTGCCAGTCCTACCTTTTTTTTTGGTTGCTATTAGCTTATTAGATTTTTCACTGTTCTTTTACTCTTAGTCTGTTTTTGTCTGTGAATTTGAGGTGTGTTTCTTTCTTTTGTTGTTTTTTGTTTGTTTTGAGTTGTGTTTCTTAAAGGCAGCATCTTGAGGGGGTGTGTTTCTTAATACGGTCTACTATTATTTTCCTTGTGATTGGTTCTTTCAGTTCTTGACAGTGTTATTATTGATAAAAATGGATTTGTTATTAACATTTTGAGTATTTATGCTTAGTATTTTATTATTATTTGGTTTATTCATGTCCTATATCCCCTCTGGATCTGTGTTACTTTGGTTGATTTTTTTCAGTTAGTTGGTTTCTGGTGGTGTTGTCTATTGTGATGGTCTCATGTTTGTGTGCTACTGATCTTGGTTATCTGTCTATAGAAATCTGCTAAATGTTTTTTTGTAAGGCTGCTTTTGTTTTGAATGAGTTTTATAAGTTTTTCCTTGTTTTTTAACTGCCTTTATTTCTCCTTCACATTTGAGGAATAATTTTGCTGAATATAGGATTCGTGGTTGGCAGATTTTTCCATCGTTTCAAATATGTTGCTTCATTGTCTTCTTGACTGCTTCTGATGAGAGGTCCAAGCTTATGCTAATCGGTTTTCCTTTTTAGGTGTTTGTCCATTTTTCTCTAGCTGTTTTCAAGTTTCTCTCCTTTTCCTTGCAGTTGGATAAGTTGACGACTATATGGCTTTTTTCCTCAGAGGTCAATTCTACCCTGTCCTATAAGGTTGCTATGAGTCAGCACTGCCTATGGCAGTGAGTTTGGATTTTGGTTTTGAGAATCTATCCTATTTTGGGATTTCTCAGCTTCTTGGATCGTTCTTGCCTTCTCTTTTGTAATATTGGTCAAAACAAGTTTTTCCCGATGGATTCTTATTATTTTCTTTTTAGATTTGCTTATTTCTTCTTGTTGTGGGATCCCAGTGTAATGTAGGTTGTTTCTCTTCATAGCATATCACACCATTCTCAGATTTTCTCTGGATCCCTTTACTTACTTGGTAGATTTCTTCTCTTGTTGGCTGTTGTCAGTGTGGTTGTCTTCAAGTTCTTCCATTCCATTCCCAGTTCTTTTATTTCTGGTACCTCATTGCTTACCTTTTGGGTTTCCATTAGGTGTGTTTTGTAGTTTTTCAATTTATTCCATTGTTGTCAAGAGCATTTGTGGTGAGACACCTGAGATTCCAAATTTTATGCAGATCAGCCTAGGATAGAATGAAAAAAAGTATGCACAGGCTAAATGGAAAAAATTGACAAAAATGTGCACCTGTTTGGTTTGGTCGTCTGCAAGCTAAAATTCCTAATCTCCTTATTTGAGTGACACTCTCTTCACATTCTCACTGAATTTCATCCTTCAGGAGCAGGGGTAGCGCATTACTGTGCTCTTGGTAAAAACAAATGTTGATGGATGTTCTGGCTTGCTCACTCCTGTCCTGGAGATGGTTGGAGTCATGGATTTAGGGCAAGATTTGCAGTCTGAAGTGAGACACAGATAACACTATAATAAATTAAGGGGATGAAAATGCTGAGGATCAAAGAGCTTACCCCTAGATTGGGTGGAGCCTGCTTCCTTCACATTTAGGTGTGTGAGATGCTGGTGAATTCTGAACCAAAGAAAGGAGTTTGCGTGGTCTACTTGAAAGGTCACATCTGCTAGGGATGTGCCCAGGATGAGCGGCCCTGTGAGCTGACAAGGGCCAGTATCAATCTACAGTGTAATAGAAGCAGAATGCAAAGCAAAGGAGTGAAAAAAAAAGTGTGTCCCTGGTTTGGAGGGAGAGGTGGTCAACCCTTCTTTGGTTCAAACAAACAGTGATCTGTCTGCTTGGTGTGGAAGTAAGCCAAGAATCTGGGGAGGGACTCCAAGGGAAGGGATTGAAATGGATCAGAGAGAGAGAGAGAGAGAAATCACACTACTTGTGTTGTGAGAGCTTCCATGCCAGGCTTACCTTGCAATCTCTTCTCCATGCAGAGTCCTTGGGCTAAACAGGATCAGTGAGGTGAGGGTAATAAGTGGGCCAGATGGGACAGGTTTGTGGTCAGGATGAGGAGGGCTCTTGTAAA
>NW_022103912.1:5616001-5645723 GCF_000313985.2 Echinops telfairi | reverse complement strand
AAGCCAGAGAGGTTTCTTCTGTGTTATTGCACTCTGAGATTCCCAAGGAAGAAAAGGAAAAGAAAAAAAGAAAAGAAAAGAAAGCAAGTAAATATATATATATTCCTCCTAGTTTTCAAGCTGAGTGCCTGTGTTCCCTCCTACCTGCTGGGTTCTCTGGTACTGGCAGAAGCTCCATCCGTGGTTGTTATTTGGTGGCCAGGTTTTCTTTTTAACTCCAGGAAAGTATTTTAAATAAGAATTATAGTACCTTAAAAAAGAAATTTCGTGGAATTCAATGATGACAAAAGAGCTAGGCAAATCTTTCCAAATGTGACTTTTTTCTTTATATCTCTTCTTTAATCTGCTTTATTCCCCCAACACCAACTTTCAAAGAGAATGCAAATTACTCTCCTTCTACCAGATATCACTAAGATACAGAAAGAGATCAAAAGTGAACTACGAAACTGTCCAGTCTAATAGAACTCTAGAGTCTCAACTAAGTTGGAGGAAATGTTCGGTATTAAAATCCCAGCCAGAATGAGATTGGTGTTATCTTTAGCTGATATAAAATTGAAGCCGGGAACTCCAGGCACAACAGCAGGAGATCATTTTGATTGGCTATTTTTGGAATAAATCATCAGGCCATTTTTTCTAGTTTATGTGTCCAAAAAGGAATACTATTTATTCTGTCAAAATGTTGTTGCTGTGAGTCCAACTCAGCTCCATGGCACCAGCCAGAACATGTTGATGGAATAAACTCATGGGAAGCATCTTTGTCCAAGAAATCAAGACGAATTATAATTCCTAAGCAAAGCTTGCATATCTCAATTAATGACAACAAAGATGCTTAGGATTCTTAATGCTGTCATATGTCAGAAAGTTCAACTTCTGCTAAAGTTAGGGACAAATAGCTCTTGCTTTATGTTCTTATAAAATAAGAACAGCATTGGTTGTAAAATTAGATTTAGTTCACTAAATACTTCAACAGCTGTATCAAAGCCCTCAAATCATGTTTATTTTCTTCTCCCCCTTCCACGCTAAATATGTATGTTTAAATTTTTAATTTCATTTCTCGTGTGCCTTCCTTTATCATTATTATTCCTTTTATTTTGTGGATTTTAATTTTTGTCTTTACACTTATTCTTCCTCTATTCTCTCTTGCTGTTCCAGTGCTCAGCTGACGTGAACTCAGATATTTGTGGATTGGTTGATTTTGGTGTGGGTGACAGTTTACAGATCAAATTAGTTTTCTATTTAACAGTTTACACACATTTTTGTTTCCTAACAGTATTTGTAATTTCCACAACATCAAAGTACTCTTACCACATCCTTCCTGGTTCTCCATATCCACTCTTCCTTCTTTTTACCCACTTTCTTACTTCTGAGCTTTTGGGGGGCTGCTTACATCTTAAGGGGTCCATTTTTCACAATGATCATTATTCAAGGTACAGGCCTGCCTGTTGTTTATATGTAAATTGATTCCCAGGGGTGGATTCATTTTACAGGTTTTAAGGGCTACCATCTCAAGAGTTCTACCAGTCTCTAGAACACACAGATATTTAGATATTCCTAATGCCCTACGTGAGGAAGACCTTCAACAAGATGGACTGACACAGTGCGTGCAATAATGGACTTGAAAATATATCAATTGTGAGGATGGTGCAGACAGGGCATTGCTTCCTTCATAATAAACTAAACACTATAATATCATACTTAATATTTATAAGGGAGCTGTCTTGGTATCTGATATTAACAGGGCTTTCATCATTCACACCTAGTGCTTTAGCCAGGATGCCTAGAAATATAAAAATAGATTGAGGGAATCTACTGAACAATTTGGAATTTTGGGGTGGTGCATATGATTAACGTGATTAACACACACAGCAAATGATCAGAGGTTCACATCTACTCAGAGGTACCTAGAAAGAAAGGGCTGCCCACATTTGGTCAAGATGACTCATGATTGCTTAGACAACTAGGTTTGGATGTTAAACTTCTTAGGTGGGTCTGATGATATCAGGGAGACTTTGGATCACTTATATAGTTGTACTTACGTGGTTTTCTCTCCTTGGATTTGTATAAGTGAGATGATTTTTGTTCTTGTAAAGCACAAAATGACTATACCTTAATAGAATCACATGACATGTCTTTTATTACAAAATTATTTCCTACTTATTGGGTAAAGGTTCAAAGTACATAAAATCAAACAGAAGAGACACACTACCCTGCAGTTGCCGTCCAGTCTTCCGAGACCCTGTCTGCCAACACCGTGCGAATGGCCTCCCAAAACCGCGACCCAGCCGCAGTCAGTGTCGTAGCCGCCCGAAAAGGAGCCGAGCCCAGCGGGGGCGCAGCCCAGGGTTCCGTGGGCAAGAGGCTACAACAGGAGCTGATGACCCTCATGATGTCTGGCGACAAAGGAATCTCTGCCTTTCCGGAATCAGACAACCTTTTCAAGTGGATAGGGACCATCCACGGAGCAGCTGGTACAGTCTATGAAGACCTGAGGTATAAGCTCTCCCTGGAGTTCCCCAGTGGCTACCCTTACAATGCGCCCACAGTGAAGTTCCTCACCCCCTGCTACCACCCCAACGTGGACACTCAGAGTAACATCTGCCTGGACATCCTGAAGGACAAGTGGTCTGCCCTGTATGACGTCAGGACGATTCTCCTCTCCATCCAGAGCCTGCTGGGAGAGCCCAACATCGACAGCCCTTTGAACACACACGCTGCTGAACTCTGGGAAAACCCAACAGCCTTTAAGCAATACCTGCAGGAAACCTACTCAAAGCAAGTCTCCAGCCAAGAGCCCTGACCCTCCCTGTCCTTGCATTGTGTTGTCTTCTCTTCCTAGATGTCTGTCCTCCCTCCCCTCCCCCTTGATTTCTGTGTAGAACTCTTATCTTAAGCTGTGGTGTCATTCCTGTTTTGTTTGTTTTTAAATTAAGTCTCCATTTGCACCCTTGTGATGATTATATTAAATAAATAACATTTGGGGTTAAAAAAAAATCAAACAGAAGATGTAATTGTTAGGTTTGGCTTGCTGTGGGAAAGTTCATGACTGAAGACGGCCGTTTCAGGGGAGCATGGAAAAGCGCGAGGAAGGAATACCAGAACAGGAGCAAGGAACCGTTGTGAGGAGCCACAAGCAGGAAATCCCAGGAGAGCCAAGAGAATGTGGCCTGAGATGGCCCACAAGTGCTTATGTGCAGAGCACAACCTAACAAGAGAAGCAAGAGATGGCCCTTCCCCATCATGTTTTATTGAGCCCCTTCTATCCCCACTGGCTGGGGAGGCATGGTTGAGGGTATTGGTCAATCTTATTGGTGGAGTTAAGCACACCTTGTGATGTCACGTCACTGGTGCCTAGTCTGTTTGCTCATGTGGACCTCCTGGCAGGCCTAGGGCACTTTGTCTGTGGATTTTTGCTAGGCAGGCATTTGGGGGCGACGACCCCCTTTACCCTTCATCTATCTATTTGTCACAATGATTTATATCTCTTTTCAAGAAAAACAATGGCTTTCTGGATTTTGTATTTTTTTCCCATGCATACTTCTGAATTTTAAAATATAGATGGAACTCTCGTTCCTGTGAGTGCTTTACCCTCTAGAATCACTCAAAATTTTACATTTAAATCAATGACTTGAAATTCCTCATCCTATGTTCAATTTTGTACCCCTCTCAGGAATCTAAAAATCCATCCTCTTTTTCTACTCTCCCTTTCAGTTCCTCTTTCCTCCATATTTTCATGACATGTTCTTTGCCGTAGCTTTGGTCTTCTTTCCTCTACCTATTCTCCCATTTGTAGCACATAACCCTACTCCAGTCACCAACACAACTCTGACAAAGATCTGCTGCAGGTGGCTCTCTTAGTGAAGGCTCGGTAGCCATGAAGGAGGGCACAGAAGCCTCTGAGCAAGACAAATCTTAAAGGCCTGTCTCTGGGTCCTCGGTTCTCAGCAATTTGAAGCAGCAGCAAATATATTTTTATTGTCCATTTGGTTTTAGTTAGCTAGCTTAAATTATTTGTTTTGAATTCACGAACACCTAAATTTTTAATATTTTGAAAATAACAAAGATGTACAAACTGGAGGCACAGAGAGTAGAAGTATTTATTTTGGAGAAGAATGAATTTATAGTGCATTTATTGCAATGCTAATAAACTATTTTTAATAAATTGATTAGTCTTACCTGTCCTTTAAGTAGCTTATGCAATTTGATGGCAAGATTTCATTTGTCATCAGATAACTTCCCACCCACACCTCTTTTACCCCATAACTTATTATTTCTTAACTGCTATCCCTCAAAAGGTCAATGAGAGAAGATGTATTTTTAACAGGGTGTAAGTAGTAGTTGGAAAAACAAAACAAAAGTAACAAAATAATGATAAACCCCAAATAGCAAATCTGTTTAAATATTTCACAAGGTAGGCTCCATTTTGGTTTGCTCTAATTTAAAAAAATTTAATATCTACTAGATAGTTGCCAGTAACAGGAGAGTACATGTCAGCCACCTTTATCTACATTCACAGTAGAAGTTCTATTTTGCTTGAAGTGAGAAAACTGATTCTACTACATCTTTTGTCACCCAAAACACTCTAAGTCACTGATAGCAAGCTGATTTCACCTTCTAGGGACCCTCTGGGACAGGGTGCAATGAACTGGTCCTTAATGTATCTAAAAGAGTAAATCTTTACAGGAGCAGCCAGGCTCCTCCCCCAAGCAGCTGGTAGATTAACACCACTGGGTTAGTAGGCTAGTGTCCAACCCACAGTGCCACTACAACTATTTCCAAAAATTATAGATGATAGAGAGACACTAATAAGTAGACATTTTAAACATATGCAACCATATGTTGTCCATATAGTTAAGCTTTCAAAGGTATCAGAATAAGGTCAAGTGGAACTTTGATGAGACACATATGAAACAGGCTGCAAATCCAGCATGGAGGCCACATCTGGTTACACAGATGAGAAGAATCCAACTCATACCAGCCCAGGCCTGATTGCAATTTTTATGTACATAACATCCAAACATGCCTCATCTTCCATCTTCCTCTACCCTAGTCTGACCCCAACCAATCTTTTCACTACACTCTACTTTTCTATTAGATTTTCAATGGCCATACAGAACTCACAGACCAAACTCAAAATTAGGGGGCGTTATTAGGGAAGTTAACAGGTGATCAAAGGCCAGGATCGGTAAAAAGTAAGTCATTGGTCCATAGCAATGCCTTTCCTCATACTCTGGGCCACATGGACCCTTGTCCTCTGCTTCTGGGACGAGGAAGTCTACCTGCCATTCCACCCCACTGTCTCAAGGTCTCACATCTCAGGACAGCCCCTTCGCTCTGTCCCACCTTGATTTCTTTGTTCTGTCCCATGGTCTCCATGTTATGACCTCTAATGCCGCGGTCTCAGAATCCATTTTCGGCAATGATCTCAAACATGTTCTCCTGGTGATTTTTTTTTCCTTGTTGGCTTCAGGATTCCCCTCATTCTGCTTCTAAGATGGCTTTTTTTTGAGACACAGAGGAATGACTTGACGGAGATGTGGATTTCGTCATTCAGCATATCATACCCACAAATTAGGAGTGGTGATTGAGTCACACTCCGGTTAGGTGGAATCTTAGAAGATATCGTCCCTTATGCTTGTCCATTAACATAATGGAGGACTCTCTCCAAGTGGGATCGAAGCACAGGTATAGAGCCAGCATTTACAATAGGTTACGAAAGTAATTGTGGATATAAGAGCCATGTTAAGAAGTTTCATGTTACTACACAGGCTACTTGACTTGTCCAGCTGTGAACTAATTTTCCATTCCAGCATATTTTTTTTGAATATGGAATTATAAAGTGAACCGAAGAGGTTAGGAAGTTCCCTGAACTAACTTCATGTGCATTTAGATAAAATCCTTCTGCTGCACACACAGCCTCTGTACCCCCACTGCAGAGAAAACGTTGACACTACTACTGCAAAGGGGTCAAATTCCCCAGACTGGAGTTCTTTCTTTTACTATACAGTATAGAGCCACAAAACTTCTCATAAACTATACATTGAGATGACATTCTGGCCAGTATATAACCCAAATACACTAAAATCTTACGATTCTTTCTCTATTTAAAACCCTTCAAAGCATCTTTCCTTTTCAGCTAAGTGTATCTTAAGTTGTGATCCTGACCAACAAAACCATTGCCATCAAGTGTCTGCTGACTCATAGCAACCTCAGCTAGCATTTCTACTAGTAGAAATCTTTACAGGAACGCACAGCCTCATCTTTCTGTTATAGAGTTTCATCTGCCAACCTTGCCACTAACAGCGTAACACAATCTAACCCATTTGAGCGTTGAACTGCTTCATAGAGTGTTCTAGTTGGTAATTTTTATGGAAGTAGATCTCCCATGGATAAACTTTCCAAACCATGAACATCAGCCTTTGGTTATCAGGCACCACAAGGATTACTTTTTGAAGTGAAGGTGGAGGGACATAAATGGTAACAAATGATGCTAAAATGAAACTGCTATTTATTACTTCTGTTTTTCAATCCCTAGAGGAATCCTGTTCCTTCTGAAAGAATGATTTGCTAGATTACAGAATTCAATATGGTATTTGGTTGGTTTTAAGCCACTTTCTGTCAATCAGTGGGTGGTGCAAATGAATAAGCTAAAATCTTTGCAATTCAAACCTCCCCAGAAGCGTCTTGGAATAAAAACTGAGCAATATTCTTCCAAAATGGTACAGACTTGAAAATCATAAAGGAAAAATTCTACTCAATAAAACATGGAGTCACCATGAGTCAACTCAATGACACATTTTCCCCCTTTTTTAAATTTTATTGGGAATTCTTACAGATTTTACGACAATCCATAATTCAATTAGCTTATGCATAGTTGTATAATTGCTGCCACCATCATTTTCAAAACATTTTCTTTTTGAATTTTTTGCTATCAGCTCCCCTTTATCCCCTCCCTTCCTCTCCTCTATGACCCCCCAGGAATCCTTATTATATTATGTATTATTATTATTTATTTTTTTGCCATATCTTCCACCATCCAATGTATCTGTTCACCTACCATTCTGTTATCCATTCCCCTCGAGTGGGTTACAGTCATCATTGCTATCAGTTCCCCCTCCCCCCTCCACACCCTCTTCCCATGCCCTCAGGCAATCTTTACTCTGGTTATTAGCTCTGAAGGGTTTATCTATCTTGGATTTCATGCATCAAACGATCTTAATTATACAAATGAATATATGCTGTTGGTCTAACAAGATTAACAAGGTAAAACGAAGACCAGAATGGTAAGTTGTATTAGTCTGGGTAGACTAGAGAAACAACTCCAGGGAGACACATATGTATAAAAGAAAGAGCTTTATGTAGAGAGTAATTGTACATTAAGAAAATACCTCAGCCCAGTCCAGATCAAGTCCAGAAGTCCAATATTAGCCCATATGTCTGATACCAATCTATGAAGTCCTCTTCAGACTCATGAAGCACATGCAGTGACACTGAATACAGGAAGATGACAGGCCGGTGGGTGGGAAGTCTTGTGAATCCAGTGGTGGTGTAAGCATCTCAGCGCTGGCAGGGATCTCCACGTGGCTTCTCCAGCTCTGAGGCTCTGGCTGTATCCAAGTGTCTTGTCAGCTGCAATGTCTCCTAGCGAGTAAGCTTGTGTCCTGCCTCCCACAAGCTATCTATCTCCTTAGTGTCTCCAAATGAGGTCATTAAGCTGACTGACAGGCTAAACGCCACTCCTTCACTCTTAAACCTCAAATTGACAACAGATTATGTAACTACCACAGAAGTGGAGGAAATATTAAATAACTAGAGGATAGTTATGTTTCATCAGTGCTATACTGCACCCTGAATATATCACCTCTTCTGTGTGACCCTTCTGTGAGGGGCTGTCCAATTATCTTATGGGGGGGAGGGGGGCGTGGGTCTCCACTTTGTCTATAGAAGGTGGAAAACAATCAATCAAATTGACATGAAGGAGTGTAGACAAAGTATATCAAGGGCTCACAATGAGGGTGGGAGGGTGGGGGAAGTGAAAAAAGAGGAACTGATAATAAGGGCTCAAGTAGAAAGATAATGTTTTGAAAATGATGATGGGAACATATGTACCAGTTGGCTTGATATAATTGATTTATGGATTGTTATAATATTGGTAAGAGCCCCAATAAAATAATTTGAAGTGTTTTTTTTTTTAAAGTAAGACAGAAAGAATTGTAATTTTAAGTTGTTTCTACCTCTGTACTTTGGACACCCTATTTCCTTTCCTGCAATGACATTCGTCCTTTCAACCACATGGTAAATTCTACTGAATTTCTGTAGAGTGCATCTCAAACTCTCTGAACTCTTTAAAGTTGTTAGTATCCTTATATGTATGTACTTGTGAAAAAATTGTGTAGTCTCTTTTTTATGGTGAATACACACCTTTTAAAAATTATTTTGCAGTATCATTATTTTTATATAAAAAGTTTTATGATATTGTTCCAGATCATACTTGAGTAATCTCTTCTCTTTTTGGTTAATTAAGCTGATTAATTCATTTATCTTTTATTTTAGAATCTTTTTCTTGTGTTATATTATTTTTATTCTTATTTTATTAATTATAACTTTGAGTTTGATCAATACAGACGAGAGAGAAACGATCCTTTTCTGATTTTACATGTCACATGAATCATAATTTGAACTATAATTTTCCAAAAAGACATACCGGGGAAGATTGCTTTCTAAAAAATTTTAAAATCATTTTATTGGAGACTCATAGAGCTCTTATCACAATACATACATACATCCATTGTGTCAAGCACATTTGTTAGAATCCTCATTTGGTTTTTTTTCAAGCACATTTGTACATTTATTGCCCTCATCATTCTAAAAACATTTGCTTTCTACATGAGCTCTTGGTATCACCTCCTCATTTTTTCACGTCTCTCCCCAATCCCCATGAACCCTTGATAATTTATAAATTATTATTATTTTGTCATGCCGTACACTGTCCGACTTCTCCCTTCACCCACTTTTCTGTTGTCCATCCCCCAGGGAGGGGGGTATATGTAGATCCTTGTAATCGGTTGCCCCGTTCTACCCAACCTTCCCTCTACACTCCCAGTATCACCACTCTCACCACTGGTCCTGAAGGGATCATCTGTCCTGGATTTCCTGTTTCCAGTTCCTGTCTGTTCCAATGTACATGCTCTGGTCTAGTCAGATTTGTAAGGTAAAATTGGGATCATAATAGTGTGGGGGAGGAAGCATTTAAGAAGTAGAGGAAAGTTGTATGTTTCATCATTGTTACACTGAACCCTGACTGGCTCATTTTCTTCCCGTGACTCTTCTGTAAGAGGATGTCCAGTTGCCTACAGACGGGCTTTGGGTCCTCAATCTGCACTCCTCCTCATTCACAATGATATGATTTTTTGTTCTTTGATGCCTGATACCTGATCCCTTTGACACCTCATGGTCACACAGGCTGGTGTGCTTCTTCTATGCGGGCTTTGTTGTTTCTGAGCTAGATGGACGCTTGTCTATCTTCAAGCCTTTAATACCCCAGACACTATATCTTTTGATAGCTGGGCACCATCAGCTTTCCTCACCACATTGGTTTATGCACCTATTTGTCTTCACAGATCATATCTGGAAGGTGAGCATTATGGAATGCCAGTTTATTAGAACAAAGTTTTCTTGCATTGAGGGAGTACTTAAGTACAAGCCCAATGTCCATCTGCTACCTTAATACTAAACCTATTAATACACACACATAGATCTACTTCCCCATCATCACATATAAATATATTTATATGTGTACTTGCCTTTATTTAGACCTCTATAACTGCCCTTTGCCTCCTAGTTCTTTCCTCTATTTCCTTTTACCTTTCCCTTGTCCCACTATCATGCTCAACCTTCATTTGGCTTTTAGTAATTCCTTTCAGTTACTTTGCCCTTGATCAACTCTACCAGGCCTCTTTCACCCTCCTCGCCACTGATTTTTGATCACTTGTTGTTCCCTTGTCCCTGGGTTTGTTAACACCACTTCCTTTCCTTTCCCCCACCTCCCCATCTCCCATATCCGCCCCCCCCAGAACCTTTGGTCCCATTGTTTTCTCCTACAGTTTGTTTAACCAGCCTATCTTATCTAGATAGACTTGCAGAGATAATAGTATAAACAAAAACAAAACTGAGCAAAACAAAGCAACAAAAGAAAGAAAAACAACAACAAAAAACCCAATGACAAAGAAAAACAACATCAACCTGTAAATAGTTCCAGGTCTATTTGTTGACCTTTAGGCAGGTTTTCCATTCCAGTCTGATGGGGTGCCAAGCTCTGACCCCAAAGTCTATTTTTGGTATTCCCTCCAGACTTCCTTGCTCTGCTCCCCTTGCTGTTATATTGCACACCCTTAGTGTTTAGACTCAGTGTGGTGGGGTCAGATGGGTTGCAATTCCCACACTGTGTCTCCAGTGTTGTCCCCTGTAGGGCTATGGGTCAGTATGGGATGTCATGTGTCATAAGTGGGGCCGGCCATATGGTCCTCTCTGTGCATTGGCTGCTCTGAGCAGGGCTATCATCTTCAGGGCTTGGTGGGCCAGGATGTGCTCCATTCTCTTTTCCTCCCCCTTCATTTGCTCTCGTGTGCTCTGATCAGACATATCCCTCTTCCTGAGCTATAGCTTCAGTGCTGTCCTCTGAAGTAAATTATTTAGTGGGAGGGGCAGTAGTTCACATGGTTGAGATTGGGACCAGCCTCTCAGACCTCTCTACTGGTTCCCTGCTTCATGTCACTATGTTGCATTCACATCTTGGAGCACCGGTTTGAAATCTGGTCCCTTTCCCTGTGGAGATATAAACAATACCTTCCCCATAGGTGGGTTAGTGGAAGGCTGCTTTTTTTTTAATCCCTTCCTCAAATATATTGAAATAAGTGTGCACTATATAATTTTTCCCAATCCTCCATCACATTAGCTGTGGTGATCAAGGAATACTTTTGATGGTTGACTAGCTATAATAGATATCTGAAGCTTTAAGCCATCTTTATAATTCTATCCTTGAAAGTCTTCACTCTGGCTGTCTGTATTGCCACTTTCATAATTTCTGAAGTTATAGCATCTTCAGGTAACAACAACCTCTTTCTAACCTCTGATCTCTGTGTCCACTGACCACAAGGCTCTGCATGCCTGGGTATTCTTTTAATCTATGCACTGAGGGGAACCTGTTGGAGATTCGAAGTAAAGGGGTAGAGAATACCAGAAAGCTACTGGTTAGTGGCATGAGAGGAGTCCTACCAGGTAGAGAATTTGACGAAAACTATAGCCCCAGGATACCAACACACTTCAGATCTAACAACGCCAAAGTCCCCAAGGAGAATAAACTCACAGAGCCAATAGATGGAACACCTTTTCTTTACAGGAAAAGGAAGCAGACTTTTATAAAGTTCAATAGTAGGAAAAGGTATATCATGTTTAGGCAGAACTCTCGTTTTTGCTGTCAGATGCTCAAGTCCCAAGATTAATTGAAGATCCCAGAGGGGGGACAGTCACATGAAGGCTGCTTTCTCAACAGATCTATAATGTAATCAAATGTAGAAATGTCCAAGCTTTCAAAGTCACCTACAATGCTCATTAGGTTAGAGAAACTATGAAATAACATGGATGGAAAGGGCACACAAGTGACATTTATTAATATTAGGATGATTGATTTTATATCCTTGAGATTTGCCAAGCTTTAACTTTAGGTTCAGCAACTCCATAAATTATAGAAGTACAGTCTGCATCAGTTTATTAACAGGTCATTAGAAAGTCTGGGAAAGATGTTTTTAAATGTTCGCTGGGAAATCATCAGGGAATGCAGTAGAAAATAAGATTATATTGAAACATACCTTGATATATTATTTATTTAATCAACAATGATTTTAAGGTAAGAGTTATAGTCAGATGTAGTGGGTCAGCATTTATCAGGGAGGGAACACAAGCGTATTAAGTTCACCTGGGTTATACAATAAATATTTATCCTATTGAGAATGAGTTTGACCCAGATGTTCTTAAATAGCTGGTCCATGCAATTACTCAATTAAGTAATTTTGTTTTTTATACTTTAAAATAAAAGGAATGCATTTTATAAATTTGATATTCTAATTCTTTATTTTGAGCAATAACAGAAGTTATGAGATCCTTCTAGAAAGATTTTATTTCATACTACATTGAAAGGCTTCCATCTATGTTCTAATTACTAGCTAAGGAGAGGCCGTCTGTGTCCTTAGCTCAGATTTTAAGGCTACGACTCATACAGATAATAGGGCAGTAGAGAAAAAATAAAATATAATATCTACTCTCTAGCTATTGAAGTTAAATTAAATTTTAGTTATAGAGAAAATAAACAAAATGGGACAATAAAGGAGATTGTTGAAAGAAAATTACTTTCTGCTTGGGAAAAGAAGGTCAAGCTTTTAACATTGCAATAGCAAAAGACAATGGATAGTATATGTCTCCCATTCAGAGACTGCAAACAGAAAACACTGTAAAAAGGAAATAGGTTCCCTTCTTGTCATAAATTTTGGGGTGACGCCATGGACTTTTAGTAAAGAATTTTCTTTGGATACAGCAGAGAGAGAGAGAGAAAGTAGACTGTGTGAGAAAAGGAGGCACATGTTTGAAGACAGGTTTAAATACAGGGGGTACCCCAAAAACCTGGAAAAGAGCTCTGCTTGGTAGAGTTTTTGAAGTACGCATTTTTCCCACAGGGAGAGCATTGAGCAACTCCCTCTGAGTTAGCACACACAGTGGTATCACCTGGTAAGTTTCCCTCTCGTCACAGTGAATTTTTTCATTAAAGCAGTTTTGCTCAAATTTCATTTTTGTCATGGCTGTTTTAAGAGAACAGCATTCGGCTGTGAAATTTTGTTTCCTGCCTGGGAAAAATGCCACAGAAACTGTTCTGATGTTGAACACAACTTACCTGGAGAGGAATATGAGAAAAATTCAAGTGTCTGAGTGTTTTCCTCCTTGCAATAAAAGTGAAATGTCGATTGATGGCTAACCTTGTTCTGGACATTCGTAGACATCCCAAATGGATGAAAATGATGACAAAATGTATGTACTTGTGATCACAGACTGATGACAGACCACTGAAGAAATGGGGCAGTCACCTGAACTATATTGGAGCTCAGTTCAACAGATTTTCATGGAAGACTGGGAATGAAAAGCGTCACTGAGAAATTTGTGCCTCGGTTTCTGACTGACCAGGAGAAAGAATGCCTAGTGGAAGCATGCCATGCTTTGAAAGAATATCGCCAAAGTGACCCATAGTTTCCCCCCCAAGAGCATTACTGGTGAGGAGACAGGGTGCTATGATGACCCTGAAACCAAACATCAATGAAGCCATTGGAAGACAGCATCTTCACCTCACCCCCAAACAACTTGTTAAGTGAAATTAAAGATCAAGGCGATGCTCATTTGTTTTGTGATCAATCTGATGGGGATAATACACTTGGAACTCATTCCAACGGGTCAGACTGTTAATCAAATGTTCTATTTAGAGGTTCTTAAAAGATTGGGTAAGTGTGCCTGATAAAAAAGGCCTTACTTGTGGCAGACGGGGTGCTGGTTTTGCCACCACAACAATGCACCTGCTCCTGCAGCTATCTCAGTCTGCCAGCTCTTTCAAAGAAACAGCATGCCCCTCTTTCCCAAGGCACCTTACTCACATGCCCTCGCTCTGCGAAACTTCTTTTTGTTTCCTCAAATGAAGAGAGACACGAAAGTCCAGTGATTTAACAATGTGGAAGAGGTGAAGAAAAAAGTGAGGGAAGTGCTGTCAGCCATCCAAACAGATGAGTTTGAAAAATATTTCCAAGATTGGAATTTCAGATTTGACAAATGTTTGAAGTATAATGGAGAGTACTTTGAAGGTGATAAGGTGGTTTTGTAAAAAAAATAAAAATAAACGATAGCTTTGAAATAAGGCTCTGCTCCTCCTTGATGCCAACAAATTCATTGACCTGCTTATACAACTTGGGGAATGAAAAACTGCCTCTTTAGCATGAAGGGTGACAAACTTTATTAATTCTTCTTTCAGATTTCTGGTGACTACACAGGCACTGGATATGTGCACTGTGCCTGGAAATGACCGCAATTTTTATTAATTGCCATAGCATCAGCTCTGATTCAAAATGCATTACCATCAAGTCAATGATGACTCACAGTGAACCCAGGGCAGAGTAGAATTGCCTCTGTGAATTTCTACGACTGTAATTCTTTACAAGAGTAGAAAGCCCTGTCTTCCCCCTCTGAACAGCTGGTGGTTTTGAACGACTGACCTTGTGGTTATCATCCCCACTAGGAACCATATTGGTGTGACCATATGTGTAATAAATAGCATGTAAAAAAGTATTTCTACAAAATCTTAAAAATCTTTATTTTGAAAAAATAACAAAAGGTAAAGCTACTGATTCTTGACATATCATCCATCTTAGTATACATACTTGTGAAGGAAGTGTTTCCATCTCTCTATCCCTTCCCCAGACAACACTTACACTCTTCAATTTATCTCCTGTCTTCAAGTCTGAAAATACCAACTCAGAGCTGTATCATGGATGGAGTAAGTTTTCTCAGCAAAACACTGATCCCTTGCTACCGTTATAGAATGAATAGGTAAACTGTTGTGAAAGAAAATGGAAAAAATCCTCAACACAACGTTCCTGGCATTTTCCTCAAAATTTACTTTCCCTTTCTCTTAAAACTTCTTCCCAGTAAAAGCCCATGATTTTGCTTTGTTCTTGGAGAAAATATATCAAGATTATGTTATTGGAATCCTTCAAAGCAGTCACCATAAGCTTTTGAACCGATCTCTCCGTCTTGAATTAAATTAATCTTGAACAGGGTCAGCAGACAGCTTGGAAAGCCACTGTTTTGATGGTCTTTTTGAAGGACCCCGATGAACTAAACTGAGAACTCGCTTGCAGTTATTCACTGATCACAATGACATGTTTAAACATGTTTTGTTTGGAAGAAAATCTTGTGTATCTGTACTTATATCTTCATAGCAATACTTGTTGACTTATCTTAGAGCAACAGAAAAATCAATGGTCTGATCTTACGTCAGCTTTAGGACAATTGGTATGCTTGGGTACACTGTTTGGGTGTTGTGTCAATCCTCTTGCTAAGAGTTTCTCTTGCTTTTGCTGACCTGCTTAACGAAACATAATTTTTATTTTCATTTTAAATTCTAGCACTTATTATTTCTTGATGGCTTGGAAAGTGAATAGAAATATTTCCATCTTCTCTTCTAGAAAACAATTCTGGTTGTATTTCTTCTCAGAATGAGTTGTTTGTACTTTAACCAGTTCACAGTACAACCAATATGTTTCACCAAGACACACAGTATAAGCATATTTTTTTTCTTTCTTTTTTACTATCCAATGTTCATGTGCATATGAAAAACTTAAAGGACCTATGGCTTCGATTAAAATGTTCATCATCAAAGTGGCATCATTGTTTTTTAAAGCTTTAAAAAGTCCTTTGCAACAGAGTTGCCCAATCTGATGTTTTGTTTGATTTCTTGACTACTACTTCCGTGGTTGATGATTGTTGATCCAAGTTGAATGACATTTTGGGTTGGACTGATAACCAGCATCATGACAAATAAACCTATAGTTTACTTTCTACTTATTGTAAAATATTGAACTTAGCTCTCTAAATCTAAATTAATCACATCCTTTCCATTATTTTCAAATAATCCCTTTGCTTTTACATACTTAAGGCCTCAATCATCAATGTTCATAAGCTTCTCCTCATTTTAATTAAATATTTGGTTGGTTGTTCATTGGCAGCCACACCAAGAGGGCATCAATTTTCATCATTTCTACTGAATTTGGTGTTTTGGGCTAAAGCCTTTTATTTTGTTGTTTTCAGTCTGGAAAGCTAACATCTAACTCATGCGCATCTGAGTGCTAGCTTCATATTTGAATATTTGTTGCATGAATGTATAAATTAAGATAGAAATTTAGGGAAAGTTTAGAAAATACAATTTGGGTTTTAGTTAGCCAGAGACATATAGCCTGCATCATCAAGCATTTATTTCCTTTTATAACTTTCCAAAAGCATATATACTTTTCCTGATTAAATCTATTTAAACATAACTTTAAAAATAAAGCTAGAAGATACATCCTCTCTGGATATTAGGTTAATTCACTTCCTGAAGCAGAAATCCCTTTAAATGAGGCTTATAAATCAGAACTTGAATACATCTATGCTCACGAGAGTCGTACCTCTACCAAAATATTTTAAATTCCCTTTGACTTTCAAACTTGGCTTAGATAAAACCTCAATTGTTCAATCTTGAGGTATTTTGCCCAACATGAAGTATCTATCTATCTACCTATTATCTATCTCTCTATCATCTATCTCTCTATCTATCTATCTGTCTGTCTGTCTGTCTATCCGTCTGTCTGTCTGTCTATCTATCTATCTGTCTCTGTCAATCCGTCTATCCACCTATCCGTCTATCCACCTATCCGTCTACCCATCTATCTATCTGTCTGTCTGTCTGTCTATCTGTCTGTCTGTCTGTCTGTCTGCCTATCTATCTATCTATCTATCTATCTATCTATCTATCTATCTATCTATCTATCTATCTATCTACCTACCTACCTACCTATCTATCTTATGGTGTCCCTGTTGCCACTCTCACAAAAGTGAGCATCCATTGAAACCATTATAGATGAGTCCGAGAATGACGAGAAAAGTTCACAGAGAGATACTTCATGAGAGGAGAGGGGAAGAGGATAAGTCTGAGAACTGTCCTTTCATTATGTAACATGAAGGTTACTGGTCACACTGAGAGGGATTGCTGCGCAGAGACAAGTGCTTCTCTGCTCACTGGCATTTCAGGGAGCTAGTTTCATTCAGAATATCAGGTTTGAATGTGGCTCTGAGAAATGTCTGTATTTTTCATGAAGCAGCTAAATATTATGAGGTCTAATTTTATAAATATCTATAAAACGAACACCGATTTTCTGTTCCAAAATAAAAAAGCAAAAACAACAACAACAACAACAAACAAAGTTGTTGTCATCAAGTGATTTGAACCCACGGTGAGCCCAACCATAAGTTGCAGAGTAGTGTACTCCATCGAGTTTTCAAAGCCGTGAAGTTGTGGAAGCCGTGTGTGCTCAAACAGGTCAATCTTCTCGTTAATAATCAAGTATTTATTTATTTGTGCCAATAGGGATAAAGGCCTGCAATTTGCAATTGTAACAATTTTCCCACCCCGGTTGAAGAAAGATGGAAGTCTATATTTATTTGTGAAATGTTCTAATCAAACTCTGTCAACAAATTGTTGTTTATTTGATATTTAGACTCTCCTTGCTGGTCTTTCTCATTTGGGTAATAGGAGCCCCTAGTAAGGAAATCCTTGGGTTTCTCTCTTACTCTACTGCAACAGAAAAGACCTGAAGCACACACAACACACTAATGAAAAAGCTCACCGCCAGCAGGTCAATGCTGGCTCCTAGAGACTAAGCATACCAGTAAGGTCTTGCTTACAATTGTTGTTTACTTTTAAGCCATCAGAAGAAAGGTCTCTATTTGTTGCATGAGGATGAATGAAGAAGTGATGCATTTGAACTGTGGTGCTGGAGAAGAATATAAAAAAGGCCATTGGCTGCTAACAGGACAAACTGATCTACCTTGGAAGAAGTACGGCTAGAGTGCTCTTTAGAGGCAAGGATTCAAAACGTTGTCTTACGTACTTGGGAGCTATTGTCAGGAGACACGAGTCCCTGGGAAGGAACATCACACTCGGCAAAGAGGAAGCGCTGTTAAAAAGAGGAAGTCCCTCAAGGAGATGGATCGACACAGTGGCTGTCACAAGGAGCTCAGGGTTAGGAACAAGGACAAGGATGGCACAGGCTTGAGCAGGGTTTCCATTCATTGTGCATAGGTTCACTGTGGATTGGACTCAACTCCGGCACCTCATGGCACCAGCATGTGTTGATTAGTTTGAAATCCATTAAATAAATCAAAGCCACTTTCAAATCCTTATGAGTTTCTGGTGGCAATTACAAGTTTCCTCAACTCTGTCCTGTTATATGTCGCTCCGGATATATATTAAATGAAGGGTACCATTGGCTACCAATCCATTAGATGACGTTGACCCAGGACTACCTGCAATAGGAGAGTTATTTTCCTGTGTTGGGGGTATGGGGAAAATAGATTAAGAGGTCATATATAGTCAGGGTTAGTGGACTAACTGGCTTTCACTTATAGACTCTATTGTCTAAGACAAGCTACTTAACTTCTTTCAGTTTCCCTTCCCTAATCATTGCATGGATTAATTGTTTTTCTTAAAGGATTTTTGTGAAGATTAAGCGACAAAATGAACTTAAAGCATTTTGCATATTGATTTACAAAAGCATATTATCATCAAAATATATTTATCTCAGAAAGAATTATTCATAATGACAGTGCTCGGTTATCTCATTGAAGTAAATATTATGGAGACTGTCTTATTATAGTTGACAGATTGCATAGATGTAACCTAAATTCCAATGTTAATGAGAAAAATCAATCCTAAAATGGGTGCATATTTTCTTCTTGTTATCTTTAATCTCTGGAAATATTTTGACATATTTACTTGTTTCACAATCTCAGAAGAATAATGAATTGCTAACCATTTTTGAAAATACAAATAATAGGCATAATAGCACCTCAATACCTTGTGTAAGAGGTAAGAATTCCTAAAGTTTATTCTACAGCTGACAATCCTACACAGTTAGCTATGGATTTAAGTTTTATCGTACTTACTTGACAAGGAGTATACCTTGTGAATATTATAATGTAAAAAGCATGGAATGGTCTCATCTTTAGTAAGTAGCTGGGTGCATTAGATAAGTTGATAAAATATCCCTTTTCTTTACATACTCCCTGCTATCATGATTATATTCTTTATTATTATGTATTCTCCTCTGGATTTGTGAGTGTCATTTGATTGCCAGGTTTACTTTTAATGTATTTTCCCCATGGAAAATTGTATTAATTTGGAATTAAAACTCGAATGAGAACTCTCCTAATATATCTGATGAGCACTGATTGTGCTGTGGGCATGTCATTGAGCTGCTAACCACAGTCAGCGTTTTGAAGGCGCCAGTCACTCCACGTGAGAAAGATGAGCCATCTCCTCCTAAAGATGTATCACCTAAAAAACTCTGGATAGGCTTGCTCTAAGTCAAAATAGACTCCATGTCCATTTCTTCTTTCCTTTTTTAACCCTTGAAAATATTGCCACTCATTCAAAAACACAATTTTTGTGTGTGTTCTTGGTTTCCATCTAGGCAATTCTAGCTCAGAGCAATGGAAACGCACAACTGAACAAGACATCGGCTGATCCCGCAGCATCATTAAAATGGGTGCATATTTTCTTCTTGTTATCTTTAATCTCTGGAACTATTTTGACATATTTACTTGTTTCACAATCTCAGAAGAATAATGAATTGCTAACCATTTTTTGTGAATCGTTACATTGTTACTTTGGAGTCTCAATTCGTCTCCTTGAGGGTCTTCCTCTTTTTCACTGTCCCTCCAGTCCTTCTCCAGGGACTGGTCTCTCCTGGTAACTTGCTTATAGTATGTGACCCAAGTCTCTGCACACTCACTTCCAGGGAGCACTCCGTTTGTACTTCTTCCAGGACTATTTGCTTCATCTTCTGTAATCCCACACAACTTTCAGTATCCTTCACCAGAACCATAATTAAAATGTACAAATTCTTCTTAGTTCTACCTTATTCAATGTGCAACTTTCATATGCATGTGAGATGATAAAAAAAAAAAAATCAGGGCCTGGGCCAGGTGCACTTTAGTCCTTAAAGCAACATCCTTTCTCATGAACACTTTCAAGAAATCTGGCCTGAATATTTGCCCACTGCAATATGTCATTTGGTTTCTTGACTGCTGCTTCCACACACAGTCAAGAATATCATATGATATTCTAATTTTTTCAGTCTGATATTATGCTATTTATAAACCTCCACAATTTTGATAGGAACTTTAACCCAAAGCACCCGTTTTCTGTCTGGTTTTTGTACTGTGGTGACTTGTGTGTTGCTGTACTGCTAGAAGTTTGGTCTTTACTTTTTCAAAGGTCAGCAGAGCACCTAAAATGAACAGGTTCCAGCGAAGCATCCAGACTATGAACAGACTTGGAAGACGTAATCAACTATCCCCTTCAGAAACGTCAGTCCCTGAAAACTCTAGTACCAAAGCAGTGTTAGACCCTGGAGGCCTCAAGAGTGGAAGCATAACAACTTCAAAGATTGTGGCCGAGGATGGGCCCATCGGTTTGAAGACACTCAAACTGTGACTGTGGAGGAGTGGCTTTCCCAAAATAGAGTCGGCCATGGTGATGTGGACTGAGTACAACCTGTAGGATTGAAGCTTTTGAGATTTTCATTTGATGATGTGGCACAACTCCAGCTGAGAATAAACAGCGGTAAGAGTCAATAAATAATTGGAAAGGGGATGTAGTAAGGGGGAATGGATCACACGGAGCTACATATAACCTCCTCTCTGGGGGACGGGCAGCAGAAGGGTGGGTGAAGGGAGACGCCGGACAGTGTAATATAGGATACAATAATAATTTATAAATTATTAAGGGTGCATGGGGGAGAGGGGAGGAGGAAGGGAAGGGGAGGGGCAAAAAAAAAAGGAAAATTAGCGGACTCCGGGAACCCAAGAGGCAAGCGAATTTTCGGAATAATGAGGGCAACAAATGTATAGATGTGCTTTACACAATTGATCTATGTATTGTGATGAATTGTATGAGCCCCAATAAATTGATTTAAAAAAACGTCTAAAATATGAATATAGGAAAATTGTAACTCATCGATAATAAAATGGAACATGTAAATGTCCACATCCCAAGCATTAGTAAGCAGAAAAGAACTGATATTAGTCATTTTGAATCAGAAAGTCCTATGGCATACTATTCCAGGAAGGACAAAATCAAGAGGGATGGTGTTCCATGGTTTGTCAAAAAGGACATTTCAAGACCTATCTTGAAGTATAGTGCTGTCGGTGACAGAATTATATCTATATATGTTTAAGGAAATACAATCAATATACAAATTCAAGCCTTGAGTAACAATATCAAAATATTCTATGGGCAATATTGAATGATGCAGGAAGCATCAAAAAAAATGATTGAAAGAATACACTGTCACTGTACCAAAAAGAACTAGTTGATATTCACCAACCAAAACAGTACTGACGGAAGATGTCTAAACTGTAGTGAAAGCATTAGCCAAAAACAATGTTCCAGGACTTTGTGGAATACCCATTGATATGTTTCAACAAGCTGATGAATCATTGGAAGTGCTCACTTTCCTGTTAGGAAATTTGGAAGAAAGCTACTTGGAAAACTGACAGGAAGAAATCTATATTGGTACCCATTCCAACGAAAGGAAGCCTAGCAGGATTCTCACACTGTAGAATAGCATCATTAATGTGACATGCAAGTAAAAAGTTTGCCGAGGATCATACAACAGTGGATGCAACAGTACATTGCAAGGAGGGCACGGCCAGAGATTCCGGCTGGATTCCGAAGAGGATGTGGAACAAGGGACATCACTGCTGTTGTCAGATGATCTTGGCTCGAATATCAGAAAGATGTTTACTTGTGTTTCTTTGACGCTGCCAAGGCATTCAACTGTGTGGCTCATAATACAGGATTGGTAATTTTGAGAAGAACGGGAATTCCAGGCACTTCATTCTGTGCATGCAGAACTTGTTCATGGATCATGCACACATAGAACCAGGGAATACTTCATAGTTTAAAATCAGGAAAGATGTGTGTCAGGGTTGTATCCTCACATCAATTTGATCAATTGGTATGCTGAGCAAATCATCAGAGAAGCCAGATTTCCTGAAGAAGAATGTGGCCTTCAGGATTAGAGGAAGGCTCATGAACAGCTTGCAACGTGCAGATGACAAAGGTGGCTTGCTGAATATGAGGAGGTCTTTAAGCACTTGCTGATGAAGATGAAAGGTTTCGGTGTTCAGTATGGATTACAAGTCAATGCATGGAAGATCAAAATCCTCACCACTGGACCAATCGGAAGCAGTGATAAATGGAGAAAAGATTGACATTGTCAAGGATTTCATCTCATGGATTCACAGTTACTTCTCACGGCAGCAGCAGTCATGAGGTCAAATAATGGATTGCAGGGCACAAATGAGCTGCACAAGATCTCTTTGGAGTGTTGAGGAGCAGGGAGATCACTTTGAGGACATGGGTAGAACTGGCCCATGGCACGATATTTCCCTTCACCTCAAGTGAATGTGAAAGTTGGACACTGACGAAGGACGACCAAAGAAGAATGGATGCATTTGAATTGTGGTGCTGGAGAAGAATATGGAAGGTACCATGGACTGCTATAAGGACAAATCCAATCTGTCTTGGAAAACGTGCAGCCACAATGCTCCTTCGAGGGAAGGATGGCAAGACTTCCTTTCACATACTTAGGGCATGTTGTTAAGAGACTAGTCCCTGGAGAAAGACATCATATGTAGTAAAGTACAGGGACATTGATTAAAAGGAAGGCCCTATGCAAGATGAATTGACACAAAATGGCGCCGGGTTAGGCAATGTTTTGTTCCGTACTGCATGGGGTCGCTGTGGCTTGGAATTGATGGTGACTAAGAATAACACCACGGAAACACATTTCCTTAGACATTTACTTGACTGGTTGTACTTATTTTTATGTCTGTTGAAATTTATTCTATTGTTATCATGAGTACATGTAGAAGACAAGGTAAAGAAATACAGAATTGTATGAATAACCAGAAAATTCTTTATTTGTATTTGATCCCAGAGTTATTATTTTATCATTGTAAGAGAATGAAACAAACAAAAAGATAATGAAACATCCTAATGTATTCATGCTTCATTCACACTTTCTATGACTTGACTTTTGGATTATTTCACTCTAATAATTTCTGTTAAACATTTTCCTTCTGATATGTTATTAAAGTTGCATCTATTATTCAAGTTCTAGTTACCTTTCATCTCGACACAGATTATACTTAAATGTATATGTAATTTATATTGTATTTGATTTTATGTGATGAAAGTATAACAAAAATCACAAATTCATAATTAATCCATGATTATTTACTGAAAGAAAGGACAGTGGTACATATTCCATTCACACATTGTGATAAAATAAATGTGTTGATATGAATATAGAAATTCCTTTATTAAGTACTATGATATTTAATCCAATGCACCAACCCCTCCCCCCAACCCCCCAAAAAATCAAACTCAATACCATTGAGTCTTTACCGAGTCATAGAGACCCTATAGGACAGGATAAAATGGCCTTTGTGAGGTCTGAGACTGTAAATCTTTACAGAAGTAGAAAGCCCCATCTTTCTCCAGCAATCCAAGGTACAGTGGTAGGCAAAATCTGAAGTTTTATTTGAAAAGTCTCAACTTAAAAGTTAATAAATAATGTCTATCATTTTGGGGGAACTAAAATTTCTAAGTCTCAAAAATTGACATCAATGAAATTGTTTATGTGAAGAAAATAAGAGAAAAATATTTAATATTATATACTGATATTAGGTAGTAATAATACAAAATTTGCACATAAAATATTTATTCAGTAATATTCTATTTCCATCTTATGTTTTTTAAACTAAAACTATTAAGGGAACAATATCTGTCAGTTCTTGTTGAAGAATATCAGTAGAATATTTGCCTAAAATCAGCTGTAAGGAGAGTTTATGGATTTATAGCCTTTATTCAGTCTGTATATATTTGCATGATTCACAATATATTCAGGTCTATTTAAAACTAAGAAAGCTATTCTTACATGTAAAATTTGTAATTATATGGACATATAAATTTATGAGAAAATCATTCACCTCAATTCTTCAACTAAGTAAATAAAAACTATATGGCTGATACAATTTTTAGTTTTTGTTAATATTTGAGATATATTTAACAACACCATACATAATATAATAAACTCTTTTGTGTTCATTCACCATTAAACTCTATTTGAAGATGGTGTGTACTGTCTTAGTCTGGGTAGACTAGAGAAACAAATTCATAGACACTCATGTGTGTGTGACAGAGCTTTATATGCAAGAGCAACTGACTACGGAGAAAACATCCCAGCCCAGTCCAGACCAAGTCTACAAGTCTGATATTAGCCCATATGTCCGATACCAACCTATAAAATCCTCTTCAGACTCCTGAAACACATGCAATGAAGCCAAATGCAGGAAGATCATAGGCCAGTGGGTTGGAAGTCTTCTGGATCCAGTGGTGTTGTAAGCATCTCAGCGCAGGCAGGGCTTCTCAGAACATGGCTTCTTTGGCTCCCGCGGTCTGGTTGCATCAGGGTAGGTCCATGTGGCTTCACCAGCTCCCAGGTCGTAGCGCCATGTGTTTTGTCAATAGAGCATCTCTCAGGGAGGGAGTCTTGTCAGTAGAGCATCTCCAAGGGAATCAGCCGAGAGAGAGAGAGAGAGAGAGAGAGAGAGAGAGAGAGAGAGAGAGAGAGACTGTCTCCTTCCTCCAAGGAGGAAGTTCAGGTATTCCCAAAATTCTCAGGAGAAGGCCATGCCCACACAGAGGCCTCATTGGCTATGATCTGATTGACAGACTAGATTCCACCCTTTCCCTCTTTTTTTTTTCATTGCTAAAACCTGAATTTTCCCTTACTATTTATTAGAGAACTCTGATGATGTAGTGTTTATACTTTGGGGCTGCTAATTGCAAAATCAACAGTTCCCAATAACTGGGATTACAATTGGAGAAAGGACTTTGTACTGCTAGAGAGTTACAGTCTCAGAAACCTAAAGAGGCAGTACTAATCTGTTTCTTATAGGGTCACTGAATTTGGCTGGAATTGAATCAGTGACAGTGAGTTTTAGGTTTCCTATTTGTTTTTATATTAACTGTGTAACATTGAGTAAGGTACCTTTTTAAAAAAATCATTTTATTGGGGGCTTATACAATTCTTATCACATCCATACATCCATACATTGTGTCAAGCACATTTGTACATTTGTTGCCCTCATCATTCTCAAAACATTTTCTTTCTCCTTGAGCCCTTGAAATCAGCTCATTTTCCCTCATGAACCCTTGATAATTTATAAAATGTTATTTTGTCATATCTTACACTGTCCGACATCTCCCTTCACCCACTTTTCTGTTGTCTGTCCCCCAGGAAGGAGGTTATATGTAGATACTTGTAATTGGTTCCCCCTTTCTACCTCACCTTCCCTCCACCCTCCATGTATCGCCACTCTCACCACTGGTCCTGAAGGGATCATCTGTCCTGGACTCCCTGTGTTTCCAGTTCCTATCTGTACCAATGTACATCCTCTGGTCTAGCCAGATTTGGAAGGTAGAATTGGGATCAAGATAGTGGGAGGAGGAAGCATTTAAGAGCTAAAGGGAAGTTGTATGTTTCATCGTTGATACCCTGCACCCTGACTGACTTGTCTCCTCCCCATGACCTTTCTGTAAGGGGGTGTCTAGTTGCCTACATATGGGCTTTGGGTCTCCACCCTGCACTCACTCTCATTTACAATGATATGATTTGATCCCTGATCCCTTTGATACCTCGCTGTCATACAGGCTGGTGTGCTTCTTCTATGTGGGTTTTGTTGCTTCTGAGCTAGATGGCCGCTTGTTTATCTTCAAGCCTTTAAGACCCCAGATGCTATCTCTTTTGATAGCTGGGCACCATCATCTTTCTTCACCACATTTGCTTATGCACACATTTGTCTTCAATGATCATATCGGGCAGGTGGGCACCCACTTATATGATTTTTTTCTCTTTGATGCCTGGTACCTGGTCCCTTCTACACCTTGTGGTCACACAGTCTGGTGTGCTTCTTCCACATGGGCTTTGTTGCTTCTTAGCTAGATGGCCACTTGTTTACCTGCAAGCCTTTAAGATCCTTGTGTTAGTCTGGGTACTTTAGAGAAACAAATACACAGAAACCCATTATAAGAAAGTTTTATATGAAGGTTAAGTCTGCACCGAGAAAACATCCCAGCCCAATGCTGCCCAAGCCCACAAGTCCAACATTAACCCATATGTCCAACATCAGTCCACAAAGACCTCCTCCATCTCACAAAACAGACACAGTGATGCCAACTGCAGGAGGAAAGCCGAGTCAGTGAATGTGTAAGCATCTCAGCACTGACAAGGGTCTCCACACGGGTGGTCCAGCACCCAGGGCTGCATCGGGATAGGTCCTGCAGTCAGCGTCATTGCGTGTGTTTTGTGAGATAGAGGAGGACTTTTGTAGATTGGCGTCGGACATATGGGTTAATGTTGGACTTGTGGGCTTGGGTAGCACTGGGCTGGGATGTTTTCTTGACGTGCACTTACGCTTCATATAAAACTCCCTGTTATACATGAGTTTCTGTGGATTTGTTTCGCTAAAGTACCCAGACTAACACAGAGTAGCTGTAGCAATGGGCTCAAATGTAACAAAAAAGATGAAGAGGGCATAGTGGCTGGCAGTGTTCTGTTCACATAGAGTCACTAAGAGTAGAAACCAACTCAACAGCATTGACCAACCAGTTAAATAAGCACTGAATAGAATTAAGCAAATCTTACTATTCTTATTCTTGTAATTATTACAACACAATTACTACTATTACAGTGATCCTAAACTCATATATATATATATAACCAGCGTGGTGGTTAAAACATCAAGGTATTTTCATAATACTTAAATAAATAAATTATGTTGCCTATATTCTTGCTGTGTTTGTTTAGTTCTGCATGTGTGTTTGTGTGAATTCAATCGTTTAGCAACAGAAGATCACATACTCAGCAGTAATAGAAATATTTATGGTCAAATTAACCAATAAAGTAAAAGTCTTTGATTCTTTGGTTTCATCTCAGTGGTTTGCAATTAATAATGAATTCCAAGCAAAGAACCTAAATGTAGTATAAGTGGAATTGTTTCCTTAGTAAAACAATTTTATATAGTATCTTATAGAACTAATTTAGCACATGGTTATCGATTTCTTTGATACTTGTTGACTGATTTATATTATAAAACTTGCTATTTATACCAGAAAATGACTAATAAAAGTGATTTAAAGCCATTTGAAGTCAATAAACATAATGGTATGCTTTGCAGTGTCTTTTAAAGGTTTCTTTTGCTCAAATTTATATTTTTCCATGTAGTTATACTCCAATTGTTTTCACTGGTATATAGTATTTCATTTTATAAATATGCATGGCATATTTACCTATTCTAGTCTTTGATCATAGTTAGGTTGTTTCCAATTAGAATTTATTATAACACAACCACTGCAAGCATTGTGTTGTATGATTTTCTGCTCAAAGGATCAATAGACCAGGAATCAGGGAGCATAATAAATATGCACATGTTTAAAGAGAGACGAAGAAAATTCAAAAGATTTTTAAAAAATCACAGTTTCAATAATCATAGTAGATGACGTTAATACACTGCTATGAGAGAAAGCTAGATCTCAGGGAAAGCTGCTCAGTAAGGAGGCTACAGAGCTAAACACTACAATTAGGTGACTGGGCCAGATAGACATTTATAAAACTCTCCATCCAAATGCAAAAATATTGACATTCTTTTCAGATGCACATGGCTCAATTTGAAAAATAGACAACATGCTGGGATACAAGTTGACACTGAGTTACTTCAAACCCATAGATATTACTCAGATGTCCCCCTGGGACCACCACACCATAAAGCTGGAGATCAACTGAAGGACGACCAGAAAGACAAGGGCAAACAATTGAAGGATGAATAACGATCTTCTGTGATACAAATGGGTACTGGCCCGGATTAGAGAGGCAATTAAGAAGTCTCTAGAAACTAATGAGAAAGAGAATATAACATACCAAAATTTATGGGACATAGCAAAAGCAGTTTTCAGAAAAATTTTGGTAGTGATTAATGCATATATTTAAAAGGAAGAGAGATTAATGACTGATACACGATCACAAAGCCTCCAGAAACCAAAACAGAGTCAACAGAATAACCACTCCCATAGCAAAAGAAAGAAACAATAAAAAATAGGGTAGAGTTAAACGAGTGGGAAGACAAGAGAACAATACCAAAAAAATCAATGCAGCAAAAAGCTGGTTCTTTGATAGGATCAACAGACCGCTGGCAAAGCTAACCACGGAAAGGAAAGAGCAAACAGGAGGAGGGATGAAACCAGGGAAATCACAATGAACCCCATCATGATGAAAAGGATAATCACAGAGTACTATGAAAGCCTGTAATCCAATGAATTCCTCAGCATGGAGGACATGGGCAAAACTTGTAAAAATAATCCCTCCTGAGATTATCCCAGATAGAGGTCAAAAACATCAACAGAAGAAGGTCATAATGTTCTACAAACCTCGAATTTAAATGTTCAGTGGACTCCAAATTTTCTTTTCATGACTTAATGCTTCTTCCATATCATGAGAAAGGATGAAAGGAAGCATTCATTATATTAGTATGACAAGCAAAGCTGTATAGCACTGGTAGTCCTACTGTGCTGGACCCTTGCATTGGACTGCCAACTGCAAAATCAGTGGTTCAAACCCCCTGCAACTCCATAGCAGAAAGTGGAAACTATCTGTTCCTATAACTATTTATGCCTTGGAAACTCTGTATGAGCTCACTGAGTCAGAATTCACTCAATATAGTGTTTATTTTATTATTCCCATACAAGACCAAATTTCTCCTGAGACAGCAAGAGCTGATAGATAATTATGAGCTGATACATAATTAAATCACTAATTATGTATTCACACTGACTTTGCTTGTCTCCTACAGAGTATGTGTTAACACTTAATAAGATTTGATGGTGCTTTATTTACATTTATATCGGACTGGCATATTGGATTACGTGTTTGGTTGCTAACAGCAAAGTCAACCATTTGAAGCCACCAGCCTCCCTGTGGGAGAAAGATGAGGCTGTCGGCTGTCATAAACCGTTACAGTCTGAGAAACACACAGGAGCGCGACTCCTCTGTTGCTATTAGTTGGAATAAACTTAATGGTAGTGGGTTGTCTTTCATGTTTTGTAAGCAATTATGGCAGAGACTCTTGAGCTTATCACTCCAAAATGTGTCCTCCAAGGCATGCTCTAAGTCTATGCACTTTTTTGGTTCCTTTCAGGACAATTTTTCTCCCTGTCCTTTATACTCCTATCTTCTTCTATAATGATCCTCGTTAAAGTCTCCAATTTAACTTGGGGCTTAGAAGACTTTCCTAGAACTCAGACTCAAAGACTGAAAGTTAGAGCAAATGGATCTTGGAGAAATTACAACATTTTTGTCTATCTTAATGGGTTCTTGGGTCTCTGGCACCAAAACTTAAGCTCTTAGATATTGAGATGTTATTTGTTTGCTGTTCAAATCATTTTATTGGGGGCTCATACAACTCTTATCACAATCCATCCATCCATTGTGTCAAGCACTTTTGTACATTTGTTTCCCTCATCGTTTTCTTTTTTTTACATTTTTATTTATTTATTTTTTTAGTGAGGCAGTGAGTGAGTGAGGCAGTGAGACAGTGAGAGAGTGAGGCAGTGAGTGAGTGAGGCAGTGAGTGAGTGAGGCAGTGAGTGAGTGAGGCAATGAGTGAGTGAGTGAGTCAGTGAGAGAGTAAGGCAGTGAGTGAGTGAGGCAGTGAGTGAGTGAGGCAATGAGTGAGTGAGTGAGTCAGTGAGAGA